>NC_087111.1:5000-308030 GCF_963855985.1 Ostrinia nubilalis | reverse complement strand
TTCAAAATCTACCCATAAGTATTGGCTACCGCCCGCCCTAACACCCCGCCCGCCCGGTGCAGGATGCAGCCATAAATCAATCACTTGATGCATGCGCAGATGCGCCGCTTGACCGTTTCCGGTACAGTCGGACACATAATTGTAGTATGGATGCTCTTAGATTTTGGCAAATAATTTTTATTTTAGAAATTCAGATTTAGTGAATTCTAATGTACCTACATAAATGTATCAGGAAAACAAAAATAAACCGAGACCGAAACCACTGACAGAAAGAAAGAATACCGAGTTCTGAAATATTTTAATTTTTAATTTATTACTTATGGACAACATTGTCCATGTAAACAATGTAGTTTCAGTAGGATATTTAACACGAACAGGTTAAATAGACACCTAGCTAGAAGGTAGAGTCCATTATAAAAAAGCTCTTATGGAAAAATCGAAAATGCATAAGCTTTTTATTTATATTGTGCATGTACATATAAGCGCTAATTAAGTCTCCAATGTATTAATTTTAAAATCACGGTGACCGGACATTGTATGTAATCATAGTTACTGGCTACCCACCGCCCGCCATGACACCTCACCCCCCACCCCGGTGCAGGGTGCAGCCATAAATCAATTAATTGATGCATGCGCAGTCACACTTCCGGTACAGTCGGCTACATGAAATATGGCTGCCCTTCGACTTTGGCAATGCGTTTCATTTGTAATGTATCAGAAAAAAAATATTACTTAAAGCTTTTAAAATAATTTTGAAATTGGACTTACTGACAAGATTGTTTGAAAAATTAAATTACATTTTGACTCAAATGTGGTTTTTAGAACTGACCCATAGCAAAACTTTTAATAACTTTTTGCGCTATGTTACGAAGTCGTCAAAATTGCGTCGTAGGAATATTATATGCTTTTATTGCATTGATTAAAAACTCATTACAAGTTTCTGTTTGAATTCATGAGTCATATTATGTAGAAACACCTGAGTAATGATAACGTTCGTTCGTTCGTTTCAGCCGAAAGACGTCCACTATTGGACAAAGGTCTCCCCCAAGGATTTAAGACCGGTCCTGCACCGCTCGCATTGCCTGCCACTCCTTCACCAGATCGTCGGTCTACCTAGAGGGAAGCCTGCCCACGCTACGTCTTCCGGCTCGTGGTCGCCACTCAAGAACTTTCCTCCTACCCCAGCGGACATCAGCTCTACGAGCTATGTGGCCCGCCCACTGCCACGAAGGATCTCCTCATTTCTGATTCGATCACGCAGGGAAACTCCGAGCATAGCACGCTCCATGATACAATGATAACGTATCATTACTAAAACTAACATGGTTAGGCAATTTATTACTTGTATGTTAGTATTGAGTCATAACTCCGCAACGCCGAATGCACTTAGCGTCCATAAATCAATACCACTTGTTGCATGCGCAGATGCGTCGAACTCGTCAACAAAATGGCGTCGTAACAATGTCTACCTTCGCCATGATTTCTGAGCAAATCGCTTTGGACTACAAACCAAATTCTAATAACAAGTAGCGCATTATTATTTTTCAAAGTTATGTACGTATCTATCAAATTTTACAAGTCATTGTCAATATCTTTTCAAGTTTCAGTCCATCTAATTTATTAATCTTTATGAGTAATATGTAACTGCTTCTTAAATTATGAAGACTAATTGAGCAATAATGTTGAAAAGTTACTTTGAGCCGGAAAATCAATACACCTGTTGCTTGCGCGGAGCCGCCGAAGTAGACAAAATGGCGTCACAACAAAGGATGGTTGGTTTGAGCATTTTAATGGAGCTGACTGTACTGAATGAGTACTTTCAAAGGAAATTGGGTTTTCTTTTACAGACTAACTATAAAATGTTCATTTCATTTACACAAAGAAAATAAAAAATACTGAGACTGAAACGTCGCAACATGCAATAAAAATTCGCTCAGTGAATATTTACATGCCATAATGACTTATTTCAATATCAAAGTGGAAATGGCGTCTCAATGAAAAATCAATAGAACTTGTTGAATGCGCAGTAGAGAAGAATTTTCCGGAAGTTATTTCTAGATGACATGTATTTAAATGATCTTTTTAAATTAGCAAAAACGGCAAATAAAAAAATCGATTTTTAACCTCTTTTGATATACGCAAAAATTTTTTGAGATGTAACAATTAAATCTGATCGTTACTTGTTGGTCCTCAAAAATAAGAGAAATGAGCACCAAATATTCAATATTGTGATACTTTTTTAAATAATTCGATTTGTATAAATTATTTTTTTGTCTATGTCAAATAATCTTCAAAATAATTATGTTATGGTACTTATTTTTATTAAGTTGTAGTCAAAGGATGGAAACTATTTAAAGGCACTTGATGTTCAAAGATTTATTTTTTATTAAAAAAGCATACTTATCACGTTCACACTGCGTTATCGGGTCGAATTGACCTTAGGTGCTGAATGCGTTGGTGCGGGATGGATATATTCGGTCTATTTAGTAGTACGAAAGATAAATATTGTTTTGCAAATGTTTGCGTCAAACACAGCAAATATTTGGAAAAAACACACTTATCAGGTCAGGTCGTAACCCGATGTCGCACTAAAAGTAAAAATCACGGTCGTGATCGGTGTACTAAGAGAAAATCAACCTTGCGATTTGAAAAAAAATTGGGCGCCACTTGTAACGTTCGTTACTATAGAAAACACAAATTATTTCACAAAATGGCACAAGTTTTATAATTTATTTATTTATTTATTTATTTATTTATTTATTTAGGAAAACCAGGGTTTTACAGTGTGTAATAATGACATAAGATAGGCAACGAGTAAACCACTTATAGGTTCCCACAGGTAAAAACAATTTAAAAAATTTAGTGAGCCTTTGCACCAGGGTTACTACATACTACGTACTACACTACTATAATATACTATGTAATACCTAAATAGAAAGTATTGGAAAACATTGCCAAACAGAAAAACAATTTAGCTGTCCTTAAAAAAACGGTCGCCTAGCTTTCTCCTCGCCACAGCAATGCTAGTACAAAATATGTCGATGTTAGTCTCCTTGACAAATTCGTTCAAGTTCCTACTCGCCCGCCAGAGAAAACTATTTTGCCTGTAGTTAGAGTCTACCTTGGGGATGTATAGTGGATCATTATTGCGCAGAATTCTTTTTGGAGCATTAAATTGAATGTTAGCTAGGAGTTCAGAGCAGTCAATCTCAGCTGTGATAACTTTTATAAGATATGTGATATCAGATATTTCACGCCTAATGGCAAGAGGAAGGATGTGGTGCCTTTTACAGATGTTAGAGTAGTCCGACGAACTATACTGTAATCTGGTACGGTAACAAATAAACCTTATAAACTTTTTCTGGACATTCTCCAAGCGAGAGACGTATGTTTGGTACCTAGGGTTCCAGATCTGCGACGCATACTCAAGGTGACTACGCACAAATGTGCAATATAGTATTTTAAGTGTCTTTACCTTGTTAAAACAGACTGAGCTACGCATTACAAAACCGAGAGCCCTTGACGCCTTAGCTACTATGCTATCTATATGGTCATCAAAAATCAGTTTGGAATCGTGTATCACTCCCAGATCGCGAATGGATGTCTTCCTCTGTAGAGTTTGGCTACCCATAAGGTATGGATACAATTTAGTATTTAGCTTGCGACTGAAAGTTACAATAGAACATTTGGAGGGGTTGAGATCCAGTTTATTGAACTTACAGTATTCAACCAGACGTGACAAGTCAGCCTGTAGGGCAGCAGCATCCCGTTCCGACGCAATTGTGGAGTAGATTTTCATATCGTCTGCGAAGCAGAGAAGGCGGGAGGAGTGCAGACAAGAATTAATGTCGTTTACAAATATGACAAACAACAACGGGCCCAGTAAAGATCCCTGAGGAACGCCGCTAGGGATGGGTATCCAGCTGGAAATGTAATTGCTCACCACCACAGCCTGAGATCTATTTGAGATATAAGATGCGAACCATCTAAGAAGGTCACCTCTGATTCCAATCATTTGAAGCTTGTCCAGAAGAAGGTTGTGATCGATTCGATCAAATGCTTTGCTGTAGTCCGTATAGATTACATCAACCTGCTCACCATTATCCATATTGAGGGTTAAGTAATCATTAAGCAAGACAAGATTTGACACGGTCGAGCGCCTTCTCAGAAAACCATGCTGAAAATCACTAAAAGAATTTCTTAGAGCCTCATACACCTGATCGTAGACAACCTTTTCCAGGACCTTCGAAACTATACAGAGCTTGGATATGGGCCTGTAATTAGTTACTTCCATCTTGGATCCACTTTTATGGACAGGTGTAATAAAGGCCTTTTTCCATAAGTTGGGCACCAAACCTTCAAGAAGAGATCTTTTGAAAAGCATAGAAATTGGAATCGCCAAGCTTTCAGCGCACTGAATGAGTAAACGAGCTGGAAGGAGGTCAGGACCGGCTGATTTAGCAGGGTCCAATTTTAAAAGTAGCCTCTTGACTAATCGTGGGTTAATTTCTATAGAAAAAATGTCGGCCGTGCCGTTTGCATGAGACAAGCCAGTTGCTGAGGTAGTTTGGTTCGTATTTGAGTTTAGAAAAGTTGACTGAAAAAACGATGAGAATGCATTGCATATACCTACGCCAGAAGTAGCCATAGTTGCATTATATGTCATACTACTAGGGATAACACTAGAACCACGTCGCGACTTAATAAATGTCCAGAAGTGCTTAGGGTTGCTTTCAATGGAATCTTCGACCAAAGAGATGTACTTCTGGTAACAGACTAGTTCTAGGTCTCTCACTCTTTTGCGCAGAACATTATAAGAATCTAGGTCAGAACGATTTCTATAAGTTTTATATTTTTTCAGGAACTTACGTTTTTCTTTTATTATTTTTATTAGAGAAGGCGAATACCACTTAGGGTGTCGATTGTGGACAGCGTTTACGGACGGTATGTATTTATTCTTTAGTTCATCTAATGTTCCATAGAAAAACGCAACGCTCTCCTCGAGTGACCTAGCAAGAAACTCACCTTCCCAGTCAATCCTTGAAATATGGTCATTCATTGTGGTGTAGTTACCTTTACCATACCTATACAACAAAGATGCAGCCGGTTTAAGTTTGTTAAATTGCAATAGAGACATGGAGAAAGTAATCGCATTGTGATGGGGATCGATAGGTACCAGTGGATCATCACACTCAATTACCGATACGTACTCATTCGATAACACCAAGTCGAGTAACCTGCCGAATTTATTAATCACTCCATTATATTGACAAAAACTATGAGTACTTAATTCATCCACAAGCAGTAACTCGTCCGGTGTTTTACAGTTAGATGGCGAAAAAGTACCATCATCATTATTCAGCCAACCAATACCACTCAGATTGAAATCGCCAGCAACTAAGAACTTGTCTAAGGAGTTGTTCATTACAGTATTATTTAGATTATCTAAGTAGTTTGATAGCTGTTGAGAAAACGAGTGACCTAAGTTTTGGCTGCATAAGTAAAGTACACATAAGTGCAACTTTAACGATTTATTATTTGGCTGATCAAAAAGTAAAGTGACCCATAAATCTTCAGCTGAGGAGTGGAATTGAGGCTGAGGTGAAACGCAAAGATCTCTGTGTGTGGCTATCAGCACACCACCACCGCGACCCTGTCCCGTCCGGACGTAGTCACGATCGCGCCTCCATACAATATACCGGTTGTCAAACAGTTCGGAGTCCGATATTCCGTCTAACAACCATGTTTCTGTCAGTAAGATAACGTCATAATTAGCCAAAGATAAGTTACGGAAAAATGTTGTAGTTTTGGATCGAAGCCCGCGTACGTTTTGGTAGTAAAATACTATATTTCCATTCCCATTTGCTATATTACTTGCATTCATTTATTAATAATTACAAATTTAGTTAAAAACAATATAATATCAAAGTAAAAACATAGATTTACGACAGGTAAATACGCCGGGTGAATAATAGCGAGCGGACGATAATTTATTTCGTAGGCAGTTAGTAAGCGAAACCGGTAGCAATAGTTAAAAAACAAAGATAGATTAAAGTCGCAAAGCTCAGTTATTCGGTAACTACGGCAAAGCAGGCGGCGGAACGCGCGAGGTGCCAGTGCGAGCGGGACAGATAGCGGTTCATCGCTGGGATATTTACGCAATAATGACCAGAAGCGCATAGCACAATAAACAGGCGATAACTCGGCGTAGGCGAGCGGATGAGTAATATGCGAGGCAGAGGTTATAAACATTTTAGCATTACTGAGGCGGGAGAGTATAATGTTTGTTAAAGTGCATGGGCTTAAACAAAAATTATCTGAATAACACAATAACATATTAAAAATATAAGTATTGGCAGTGTAAAAATAATAAATTAAAATTAAGCAAAATAAGATACAGTCTATACAAGCCTGTTTAAATCGCTTTCCGTATGTATAACTACCACATGCGATGTGTCATTTTTTCGGACATGTATTTTTCCATATTTAATCCATATGTAGCGATAGTCTTTAGCTTTCAAAGCTGACTTTGTCTTCGTTAAGAGCTTTTTATATTCCGAGGTCAGGTGATCGTTCACGAAGATCCGGTCAGAATTTCCACTGAAGCCTATCTCATTGGCAGTTATGGTTTTCATAGCTCGAGCTGCAGCGACAAACTCTTCCTTGACGTATCGGTTGATGAAGCAGATAATAATCGATTTATCCTTTGAGTTATGGATAGGTATTCTCGACACGTAGTTAATTTGCGTCTTGGGAAATTCGTATCCTACTCTCTTAGCTATCGCTCCCACAACCGAGAATAAGTTTTCACCCTTCTTCATGGGCACTCCTTTTATCTCAACATTATTGAGACGGGCCCATTGCTCCTTAGAGGAAGACTCGTTTTTTACTTGGCATAAAGCCTCCTGGGTTGCAGAAATAGTCTCCTGGATACGCGCTACTGCAGGCAAACTCGATTCCACCGTGGCCAGCCGCGCAGCATGTTCGTCTATTTTCGCACTGCTAAACTCAGAGGCGGTCTTGAGGTCAGCAATCTCGGATTTGATTGCCCTCACGTCCTCCAAGAGAGTAGATAAGCTGGTAAGCTGAAGTTTAATTCCGCGTATTTCGTTGAGGATGACCTCCAGAGATGCCGATTCAGGTGATGCGGGAATCGATGAGTGAGGCGAAGAACTTTTGCACGCAGGGCATCTCCACGCAGCCCTACGATCAGAGCGTAGCTTACGGTAGGCTGTTTCTGATATGTTGGCACAAGCGAAGTCCAAATGTCTCTTGCATGACCCACATTGAGCTCCATCGTTGAAAGCTGAGTTGCACATCGCGCACTTCATATTGTAGGAGACAGTATATTATAAGCAGATTATATAAAGAAGTTCGGCCAAAAGGTTGGCAACAACTGGTTTTGGTGGTAACCGGTGTGCGTACGTGTTGCACTGGTAAGCTCTCGGGCTTGACTGACATAATATGGCAATGTTAGCCTAAAAATCAGTCTATACGTGGCGGCTTCGTACGGCTTACTGTCTCTAACAAAAACCGGCCAAGTGCGAGTCGGACTCGCGCACCGAGGGTTCCGTACCAATGATTTATGAAATTAAAATTATTATTTTTTATTTAAGTTATTAGTATGAAATATTACGCGGTAATAAGCGGTTTACGATTTACGAGGTATTAAAAAAAACTACTTACTAGATCTCGTTCAAAACAATTTTCGTTGGTAGTTTTTATAGTAATGTACATAATATGTTTTTTTTAGATTTTTCATTTTCTTATTTTAGAAGTTAGAGGGGGGGGACCAACATTTTTCCACTTTGGAAGCGTCTGTCACGCAAACTATTCGGTTTAGAAAAAAAATGTTTTAGAAACCTCGATATCATTTTTGAAGACCTATCCTATCTATAGATACCACACACGTATGTGTTTGATGAAAAAAAATTTTTTGAGTTTCAGTTCTAAGTATGGGGAGCCCCCAATATTTAATATTATTTTTGCATCGAAATCTTAATGCGGTTCACAGAATAGATCTACTTACCAAGTTTCAACAGTATAGCTCTTATAGTTTCGGAAAAAAATGGCTGTGACATACGGACGGACAGACGGACGGACGGACGGACGGACGGACAGACAGACATGACGAATCTATAAGGGTTCCGTTTTTTGCCATTTGGCTACGGAACCCTAAAAAGAGGATCAAATATTATTTTTGTTTACTAAATATTAAAAGAGTATGTTAAACATAAATATTATGTTACCTTAAATGAAGATCATTCATAATTTATCCGTAGATCAACTAATATAGACCCAATAATTAATATAAAGATAAAATATAATAAAACACATCATTTATTTTAAAAAGTGCACATACAAAAAAGATCAATTAGTTTTTAGAGGATCAAATAATATTGTCCCTTTTTAGATTACTGATATCGATCTCAATTTGATAGATTTGAATGTTTGAAAAATAGAAGGGAAAGAAATCAACGAAAAGACAAGGGATGAGGTAGTTTTGAGCTTACCTGAGTCTCATTGCTGATGTAGTCCGGATGGACGTCGAGGAAGTCTTGAGGCAGCACCAGGGTCGTCAGGCCCTCCAGCATCTTCCGCAGCCGTGGGAAGTTCCCGCTGGCCAGCGGCACCGAATCCTGGTTGTTGAACACCACGATCGCCGCCTCCTCCCCGTATATACGCATTAAGTCATCTTGGTCCAAATTCTTCAAGGCCGGCCTCTTATATTTTTCTAGCGATTCGGGCCCGAAGAACAGGAACGGGCCTTCCAGATTTCCATACACAGTGAGCACATAAGACAGGACCAGGAGCACCGGTGGAAACATCTTCACCCGCTGATGGCTGCCGACGGAAAGAAAGTCTAGCTGCCCTGAGCAGGGCGTATCGATTAAAACTCGCGCACGCGCGGTGTCGCTCGTCTCACCCACCCCGTCATTCACGGGGGCACTAGATTTATGGCATTTGCATCCTTAATGTAGGTAGTTAGGTCTCTTCCCTTGATGGGTCTAGGTGAGGTATTGGAGGGGGATGTATCGCGTATTGATTTTCATATCCCTGGAAACAAGTGCGTAGCTGGGAGATGTTTCTAGAATGTTCCATAGGCGGGGCGCGGGCGAACAAAGGAAGTCCTTGGTTTGACTTAGGGAGTCCTGAATGACCTAATGACACCTTTCCAAGTTTCGTGAGGAGGTTAGGAAAAGGATTTACAAGTTAGTTGCCTATTTTCAATTCGCAATACAGATTTTGGATTTCTTTTGTTCTCAGACTGTCTATAATTTATTTTACTTTAATTTAATTAATTAATTATTATGTTATTTCAAACAGATGTTAATGTATAGATACCAGTAATAATAGGCATATTTATTTATAATTTAAAAGTGATACTCGTACGGAACGTAACTTAGTCTCATCTCAATTTAATTACTTGGCCCCAAACTAAATCATCCGTGCTTATCACACTAACATTTGGAACATTTCTTTTATTTACAACAATCTACTTAAAATCGTAACCGGTTTCAATCGTAAGAAGTATTCAACGCATACATTGCTGTGACAATACGCTAAAGAACCAGCAATCACTGTGACAACTCGCTAAAGAATCAGCGATGACCGATGTATGGTCAAAGATTTTCATATTGAATGCGATTGCAATACATAACGATTGAAACTTATTAGAGCCCTTATAATAAAACAAATGTTTGTAACAAATAATACTTTATTTACAATAAATTAAATATTATCGTACAACGGTTTATTACACAGGCACAAAATCCATACTATCTTTATTTACATAATTACAATGATTCCAAAACGTTTACCCATCAAAGATTGAGATCGGTTGGTAGTTAAAATGCACTTGGAATGTTTGTTTCCATTAGATTATCTAGTGTTTTGATTTTACAATATTTTCTAAAATTGGTATAAATACTCGTAGTCTTTCATTAGTGTGGTTTTAATACATAACTGCGTCTAAAAATCAACTCAATCCTCGCACTTTTGTTAAAAAATTACAATAGGTTATGCGGGAGGTAGGAAGGAAATCAATTCCTTTTCATACATTGAATTACGACGTTTGAGAGTACGAGGTTGGTTAATTGTTTTAGCATATTACTCTAGAAGTGCTCTAAAGAAAAATATTAGTAGGCATAGAGATGTAGCCAGTCCAGCTCTGGTCGCAGAAGATGGAGTCCAGAAGTAATTGCCACCTGGAACAGGAAAATTATATTATCAGTTAGGAAATAATTATATTAGGTATCTATGAGGGCTAGGAGGGAGTGTCTTCAAGTCGAGTGTTTACCTAAAACCGGTGTTAATTTCGGTGTCTTGTGGTCACCTAAGTATATTTTACCAGAATTTGGACCGCATTTATACTTGCAGACCAATAACAAGACCGAACATAATAATGTAGCCAAACTTTTCATGAACCTAGTAGTTTAATAAAATCAAAAAATCAAAATAAAAATATTTATTCAGTTTAGACCACCAGTGGCACTTATGAACGTCGAAATATTATTATAGAAAATAATAAAAAATGAAAAGGTAGCCCTTATAATAAGCCAGTAAAACTATCTTTGATGGCAAGGAAAATAATGTTGATATCACTGAGACTTAACGATTCAGTCTCTATTTCAATTTTAGATTTTCATCTACTTCAAAACATAATTTAGAAATTTTATGATTGTGGACTAGTTTTATAGATAAGTACTGTTTTTTGACGCAAGCCGCTACCAACCGGGTAACATGGAAAGCATTGGGGGAGGCCTATGTTCAGCAGAGGACGTCCTATGGCTGAGATGATGATGATGATGATGACCGTTTTTTTAACCCGTTTCCTGAAAGGCGCTTAAATTATTTTAAGATTGCTTATGATCAGTTGGTTCCTTACGTTTCTTCTCGTTGGGGTCGGTGACGCCGCACTGGCGGTAGGAGATGGTCTTCTTGCGCTTGGTGTTCACGTAGCCCGGGATGAAGATGCTGGGCGAGTCCAGGCGACCTGATGCCAGTAGCCTGAAAACGTAGTGTAATTGATGAAAATATTTGAAATGGTAAGAAGGCAATGCCTTAGTGTCCTAAAATAATTTATAAGTCGAATCGCGATGGCCATCTTTCATCATTAGCCCATTAGACTAATGCGGATAGCTAAAACGTACTTACGAAATCGTAGTTCCTGTGGACAATCTGATTGATAAAAAAATATGATAGAGAAAACATGTGCATTATGATTTTTCTGGACTCAAATGTTATCTATATTTAGCATAAAACTTTTTTGTAAATATCAGGGCATATAAATTAGAAACCTGAAAAAAATACACCAATGTACATTTGAAAGAAGAACGGTCACGCCCTATTTAAAAAAAAAC
Source organism: Ostrinia nubilalis (assembly GCF_963855985.1). Classification (NCBI taxonomy): domain Eukaryota; kingdom Metazoa; phylum Arthropoda; class Insecta; order Lepidoptera; family Crambidae; genus Ostrinia; species Ostrinia nubilalis. The sequence continues at coordinate 296,667 of NC_087111.1, read as the reverse complement.
CCAGACCCGACAGAAACGAAACATCTTAGTTTTATAAGATTTTAAACTTTCGCGTTCCATTTCAATTAAAATAGATAAGAGACACGGGTCTTAATAAACGTCACGTTAAGATCTCAGTTTTATGTTAAAGAAAAGAAAAAAATTACAATATGCCTATTTATCTACAAAATTCGTAAAATTCGTATCCTCTGCACTTAGAGGATTGCTGTCATGAGCGACAGTGACAGATATGGATATGAAATGAATACGAAAACCAAACTGTGTATGAGGTATTGGGAGATTGAGACACTATACCTGGTGAAGTCGAGCTCCAGCTCGTTGGCCCGGGGCCCGGTGAAGTGCAGCAGCACCTGTATGCATGATCCGGCGTGCAGCAGGCGCGTGCGACGCGAATCCACACCCAGCATCCACTCCGGGATGCCCATGACTTTACGAACCTCCTCCAGGAACCCGCCCCTGGGGACCAAGGAACGTGTGAGTTTTGGAACTTCGTAGTAAAATTCATAAAAATTAAAAATTCATAAAATTCATTTATTTTTGCAAATCGATGGCTCCTACGTATACTGGCGTAAGTGAAAAAAGTAAATTTTACAGGAGAGCCATTTTAGTGGCCAGAACCATATTTTTGGGTCATATCTTCTGACCTACTAAAACGAATTTAATGAAATTTCACATTTAGCCTTAACATGTAATGATTTTGCTACTGCTGTTATCAATTTTTATATTTTTCTTATATATTTTGAGATTTTACGCATTGCCCTTTTACGTCGGAATATTTCTATAATTTCATGTATATTGTTCAACGTAAAGAGACTTAAATGACAACGTAAATATAATATTTTAAGCGATTACTCTCTTTATTTATGCATGTAATTATTTTAATTGTTATCATGTGCTATATCAATAATAAATCAGTTAGAAAAAGTCGTTTAATGTACCGTTTTACGTTTTAACGCAAATACGCCCATATACTGTGCTCGAGATTTAGTTAGGTCTTTTAACATAATGTGTCATATTTTTAAAAAATATAAATAACTTGAAAACATCGAATTGCCTAAGGCGGGAATTGAACCCACGATGCCTTAGGCAGTTCGATTTTTTCAAGTTATTTATAATTTTCAAATTAGTTTGAGATGCGACTCTTAACGCTAAAAATTAAATAACTATATAATGTGTCATAATTTATAAATAAAACAATTTGCTAAATATTTTCATGGCTTTATTTAAGATTTGGATTATAAAAAATATATGTTTATGTAAGCAACTACTCGTATAAATTGACGAATCGTATGATTGGGCTTTATACGTGGCGTAGTTTTGCACATACGCCTATTTGCCTAAAATTTTATTTTGTATCTAATGGAAAAAAAATTTTTTTTCTTACTGATTTTATAGATTAGAGCAAAGTGAAATCATTGCTTAAATAATTGGAAAAAGGCGTAAGCGGCAGTTTCGCCCTTATACGTAGGAGCCATCGAAATAGGCTTTTAAAAAGCACTTTTACACGTCCCAATATTAACCCTACCACTGCTTCGGGACAATAAATGTGGGCAGTGCTGAGAAGAAGCAGCGCAAGAAACTCAGTCACTATTAACAACAAGGAAGCCATGTAGTTTGACTAAATCGGTCCGGTCCGGTCGGTTTGTGGTTTAATCCAGCGTCCTTTGGTTCTAAAAACCTATAACTTGGCTTGCCTACAAACTTTATTGGGTAACATTTGGGTAGTTAGTTGACGCAAACATTAATGTGAATCAACAAATTGTGCTACCGAATAACTATCTACTTGTTTCATAAGTTACTATTGCTGACGAAAATCTATCTCTATTTCTAGCGTGTTTTGAATACTCATCATGTACAAAATCATTTCTATTTTTTAATGGTACACCTATATCAAATATTCAAATTATTCATTTATCATCATTATCATTTCAGCCATATGACGTCCACTGCTGAACATAGGCCTCCCCCAATGACTTCCACATCGCATTGTTGGTAGCGGCCTGCATCCAGCGCCTTCCTGCTACCTTTATCAGGTCGTCGGTCCACCTTGTGGGTGGACGTCCCACCTTTATAATGCTAACTATTTAATAACGCTAATGTTCTTTTTAAATCGTCTATTCAACTGGACATAAATACCTAAGTAACTTTTTAAAATGAAGGGTAGGTATATTATGCGAAATATGTTAAAGCTTATTGTTATCTATTTCATCAAGTGGATATTCGAAGTGTCAACTCACAGCACAAATCTGGGCGGCTTCATGATATTAAACGCCTTGATGATGTCCTTATCAGGCTCTATGTTTGCGCACGCGAACCGCTCGCCGCTCCGCTCCGGCCCGAAGATCACCAGCGAGCGGCCCATGGCTGACACCGTGCCTTCCAGGGGGAAGTTGCTGTCCACGAACACCTCGCGAGGACCGCCGATCGCTGGAAAATAAGATGGAGAACATTTGATGAGACTGCAGAAGAGTAAAGAGCAGTTGCAAACTGCCACGTATTTATAAAAATGGCAAAATTTGTTATCACGCCACTTGTTTTCGTGTCGACAACAAACCTACACAGTGTCAGCCCAAAACTCCGCCACAAGAGTGGCGTTGTCAGCAGCACTCATCAAATCCTCCTGAATGCAGTTGCTTGGGCACTCAGGGCACGCCACTGACTTCTGAGTCTATTGGTTCCTGATGGAACTTTCCTAGTACGTCTTTTTCCCATTGTCAGCATTAGTAGGTAGGTACTGCTTATTAATTATGAGGCTGCGTATGATAGTAACACAAGGCGAGGTCATACGCAGCCTAATGGGATAATGGGAAGATCCCATAATGGGAAGATCTAAGATAGAGGATGCTTATTCTATAAAGAAACTTTCTTTTGAAACTCTAAACAGTGAAAACAGACTTCTCTTCACTAATTACGTGAGTTAAATTTTATTTGGAAAACTTACTTATGGTTCCCAATCTTGCAGTTAGATCTCCAACGTCACACCTCAGTGGATTGTCGGCACCACATTCTTGATTGTACAAGTCATGCTGAAAATAATAACAATCAATTTAATTACTATGCAGCAGACTGGCAGGCAGGGGATCCTATTTCACCAGGGCCGCATGAAAAAACCTCTATAAAACAACCGGGCTTGCTTAAAGCAAGTCAAGCGTAGCCTGAGACAGAGCTACGGACGAATGTCCAAGTTAAAAAATAACTGCTCCGTTTGGGCTCCGGATACCGTTGGGTTTTAGTGTGTAAGCCTCGCCTGTCTAGCGAGGAGAGTTCCACTAGTCCTCCCCATCATGGGCTACTGGGTAAGCGCAAAGCATCTCCCAACGTGATCACCATCAGGTGCTCGTTTGCCTCCTGTCACATAAAAAAAAACGTAAAAAAAGGAGTTAGGGATTTTAGTTAAGGTATGTCTCTTACATTGAGAGGGTCTGCCAGCTGCGTGAAGTAGGGGTTCCAGCGGTAGCCGCCGGCCACACAGCGCGTGTTGGTGACCTGCACGGCCGCGTCCACGCCCACCGGGTTCACGAAGATGTTCCACGGGTGGTTGTGAGTCTGGAACACGTTGAAATAAAATTCTTAGATGGCATGACATACAGATAAGACGAATGAAATTGCTGAAACTGCCGGTCGGACTTTTCTAATCCCAAATCGGAAAACACAGGTTACTAACTTACTTGTGGCGATAGTCAGTTGAAGACAGTTGTAAACTTTCAAGATTCTTTTCCTGCACTCCAAGATTCCTGAGCTTGACTTCTATTGTGGATGAGCTGTGTCATCCGCACGTAGCCGTAAGCAAAGCGGCCGAGGTGGTGGAAGGAAGCGTACAAAGAGGAAGATTGTCAGATGGTCATCATCATCATCATCATCTCAGCCATAGGACGTCCACTGCTGAACATAGGCCTCCCCAATGCTTTCCATATTACCCGGTTGGTAGCGGCCTGCGTCCAGCGCTTTCGTGCTACCTTTATGATGTCGTCGGTCCACCTTGTGTCAACTTACAAGATTCCTGTCCCGCACTCCAGGATGCCTCAGCTTGACCTCTATGACTGTATTGCTGGTGCTACCATCATTGTGTATGAGCTGCGTCATCCTGACGTAGCCGTAAGCAAAACCACCGGGATGGTGGAAGGAAGCCTACAAAGAGGAAGATTATCTAGAAGTTAACTTACGAGATTCCTATCCCGCACTCCAGGATGCCTCAGCTTGACCTCGATGACTGTATCGCTGGTACTACCATCATTGTGTATGAGTTGCGTCATCCTGACATAGCCGTAGGCGAAGCCGCCGGCGTGGCAGAAGGACGTGTAGAAAGAGGAATATTATCTAGTGCTCAACTTACAAGATTCCTATCCCGCACTCCAGGATGCCTCAGCTTGACCTCGATGACTGTATCGCTGGTGCTACCATCATTGTGTATGAGCTGCGTCATCCTCACGTAGCCGTAGGCGAACCCGCCGGGATGGTGGAAGGACGCGATGCCGCGGATCTCGCGCGCCTCTGACGGGGAATATCCACGCTCTATGCTGGAACATGCCCAGCGACGGTCTTTGCTCTGGAAATGAACATTGTAGTAATGAGGATATCTAGATGGACAGAAAAGTTTGAAAATTACAATAAGAATGGGCTGTTCAAGATGTATGAACTTCGGGCGTCTAATATTGCTTGGGAAACAAAACAACAGTGATCGAAGAAAACTATAGTTTGGCCCTGACTAACACCTATACCAAAGTCGTCAGTCTTTCTTCTTTATTATCATTGAAGCAGTTCTTTTCTCTTACTTGATTTGCCAGCCAGAGTAGATATACTTACTCGTATGTAAGGATTAAACAGCTCATTATTAACTATTTACCTTTTTGTGTAGCACGACAGATCGTCCTATGATGCTGTAGGGCCCAAACAAAGACATCTGCGTCTCGTTATAGTACGTGGTGAGGCTTCTCATGTCGTCTATAAGACCGTACTTGTCTCCAAGGTCTCCCAGCTCGTACTGATCAGCGGTACCTGAAAGGACCGGGTTAAACATTAAGAAGTTCGTAAAGAATATCCTTATTATGGTTAAGTCTTTTATCTTGTTTAATCTTATTGGAATTCCAATTATGTAATCATAAGTACCTTTTGCCGGCGGAGGACTAAAGTTTTTGTCCACATTGAATGGGTTATAAGTGTCATACAAGGTCGTCTTTTCACATGGGAACTCTAGTTCTTTCTCCACAGGGGCCTGAAACATGAAAGTTGCGAGAAATTAAATTCCTTGGGTTTTATGGATGAGAAATCTAAATACATGGTGTCTTGTGACAATTTCTAACAACACGACGACGTGTATACCACGCCCCGTTAGTTCAGCTTGCTTTATGGCAAGGCCCCAATTTATTTATTTACTAGCGGCCCGCCTCTGCTTCGCACGGTTGCAGTGGATTTTTTTGGCTTTTCTATAATATGCATGTTTTATACACCTTCCCCTTGAATCACTCGTATTTATTAAAAAATACCGCAACAAAATCCGTTGCGTAGTTTTAAAGATGTAAGCATACATAGGGACAGACAGACAGGAAAGCGACTTTGTTTTATAATAATGTAGTGATTTAGGGAAAATACACAGCACATTAAAGTCCATTTCGTTTGTCAATCCGATCATATTCACTCACCACATGAATCTTATAGTTCTTGATCCCGTCCAGGCCCTCCAGCGTGACCTCGACATTAGTGACGTCATACTCGGACTGCTGGATCAGCTCCAGCTTGCCCTTGAGGTTGACCTGCTCGCCGTTGCCAAACCAGTCGCGAACTACAGCTTTACGACGGTGGAGGCCATTTATTCTGAAAAACAGCATTTTTTAAATCAGATTTATTTCATTGTGCAAATATTTTTTTATTTTTCTGATTCTTTTAAGGAGACGTATCGGAATATTTAATTTTTTTTATGTATCTTTAACTGTTTGTTCTTTATTCTAACGCTTTATATCTGGTGGTTCTTCTTTGATAGGGTCTAGGTCTTAAAATCTCTTTCAAACATAGAGATCATTAGTAGCTTATAGAAATACATAGATGCGTCTTATAATATAACACATGCATCCATAGCAATTAATTTCATTTCCCAGTAAGAGATTGCAGGCAGACACACAACATACTAGGTCTACCTGATACATAATTTCATTTTTCAATTAGACCTTTCAAAAACTACTAAAGCCCGGCACACTCACTGCGGGCGCCCGTCGCACAGTCGCGACAGCAATATAATTACGCGCGAGCGATAAGGATGGGTAGCTTGGGGTCATTGGACAAAATTCTACGTGCTCGCAGACCAGACTATAGTATTTACGTGTATCAGCAAATTAAAGGTCAGGTGACAATAATTTAAAATTACACTCACATGGAACAAGCCATCCTCTCGCCCCTAGCCACGGGGCCGTGGTCGTCGTAGATGACGAGCGACTTCCTCATGATGGAGTACTTGCCGGCCAGCGCCGCCGCCGTGTCCGTGAACAGACGCCGCGTCAGCCGCGCGCTCTCCGCCTTCTTGCCGGCTACTGAGAGCATGCCGTGTCTGGGAAACATATGGATATGTTACGGTCAAAGTGATAAATGTGAAAATTATGAATAATCGCCGGTTATTATGAATAATTACCGCATGATTGGGTAAATGTGATTAATATGAGGTCATTTATGTGTGTATAAAACTAAATAGGCGGCTTAGGGGTGTCCCAAGGGCCACCCCCGCCGCACCTTAACCTATTTTTCACTTTAAATCAAAACATTATGTTATAGGCATCATGGAAAAGTATTATTATGCAAGAAACATTCCAAACTTATTATGCCAATTTATATTAATATATGATATCAAAACGTTCAAAAGTTTGGCTGTACACGAGCACGTACACAAGATGTTGTTCTCTTTTATGAAATTTGTTAGTAATAAGGTTGAATTATTAAATAATCACTGTTAAATGTGATTAATTTATCACTTTTACCGCGACTGTTGGTAATTATTCATAATAACCGGTTATTATTAATAATTTTCAATTTATCACATTAACCGTAACAGATATACCTTTATTTTTGACTGGAAAATGCACTAAAAATTATCGTGGGTCCCTAAGTAGGTTTTATAGGGTCATTTCTGTCGTCTTATGCCCGTTTTCACCATCAATACCTTTTTTAAGTGACCTTCTACGGTAACACATAACAAGAATTTTGTTCACGGGCATTAGTATACTGAATCTAAGTGTGTCACATATAAAATAACAAGATCCTATGCATTCCCCTTTGAACAACTGCCGCGTTAACAGTGCGTTCTCCGCCTTCTTCCCGGCTACTGATAGCATGCCGTGTCTGGGAAACATGTGGATATACCTTTATTTTTGACTGGAAAATGCACTAAAAATGATCGCGGGTCCCTAAGTAGGTTTTATAGGGTCATTTCTGTTGTGTTAGTATACTGAATCTGAGTATGTCACATATAAAATATCAAGAAAACAAAGAGCGCGTGAGCCGCGCACTCTCCACCTTCTTGCCGGCTACTGAGAGCATGCCGTGTCTGGGGAAGATAAGGTGATGATGCACTGGATATTCTGAATAGAAGGTCTCAAAGAAACTTCAGCATTGATTAGGCATTTTAAAAAGAAGTTTGGCCAGATTTTGTGTTTACAATACGAAGAATCTCATGTGTAAGATTGAGAGGAACTCGTTATACACTTTTTTAAGACCTCAGCTACTTAGCCATTATCACTATTTGGCAATTCGGCAGATGGGTCTACTTTGTAATTTTCATTAAAATCTACCAACAAGGCTCATCGAATTAAATTACACGTACGAATACGGTCTATTCCAAACAATGATGAATATTCTTCAGTGAGTACTCAAACTCAAAAGTCGTGGGAACAACCTGGATGCGGGCAAAGCAGGACCTAGAAATGAAGTTTTTTCGAAAAAGTATGACCTGGTAGTAAAGTGACCTGACCTGATCCTGTACAGCCCTTCTAATCCTGACCGACAGTAATCCTCCGGATAGCGCGCATCGACGGCCACACCATGGGGCTCATAGACGCCACCAGCGCTGAGGCAGCAGCTGGTCCAGTTGTAGTAGTCTAATAGTCAACGTTATTTGGCTGAGAAGAAGTACGAACCTGGTAGTAAAGTCACCGATCTTGCACAGCCCCTCCAGTCCTGGCCGACAGTAGTCCTCAGGATGGCGAGCTTCCACGGCCACACCATGGGGCTCGTAAACACCACCAGCGCTGAGGCAGCGGCCCGTCCAGTTATAGTAGTCTAATAGCTGACGTCATTCGGCTGAGGACTTGTGGTAAAAATGGTAAAAGTGGTAGTACCTGGTCGTAAAGTCCCCGATCCTGCACAGCCCCTCCAGTCCTGGCCGGCAGTAGTCCTCAGGATAGCGCGCATCGACGGCCACGTCATGGGGCTCGTAGACGCCACCAGCGCTGAGGCAGCGGCCCGTCCAGTTGTAGTAGTCTAATAGCCGACGTCATTTGGCTGAGAAGAAATACGAACCTGGTGGTAAAGTCCCCGATCTTGCACAGCCCCTCCAGTCCTGGCCGACAGTAGTCCTCAGGATGGCGAGCGTCCACGGCCACACCATGGGGCTCGTAAACACCACCAGCGCTGAGGCAGCGGCCCGTCCAGTTGTAGTAGTCTAATAGTCAACGTTATTTGGCTGAGAAGAAGTACGAACCTGGTGGTAAAGTCCCCGATCTTGCACAGCCCCTCCAGTCCTGGCCGACAGTAGTCCTCAGGATGGCGAGCGTCCACGGCCACACCATGGGGCTCGTAAACACCACCAGCGCTGAGGCAGCGGCCCGTCCAGTTGTAGTAGTCTAATAGTCAACGTTATTTGGCTGAGAAGAAGTACGAACCTGGTGGTAAAGTCCCCGATCTTGCACAGCCCCTCCAGTCCTGGCCGACAGTAGTCCTCAGGATGGCGAGCGTCCACGGCCACACCATGGGGCTCGTAAACACCACCAGCGCTGAGGCAGCGGCCCGTCCAATTGTAGTAATCAGCTCCAGGAGGCCGCTCGTGCACCGCCCAGCGGTGCTCATGCGTGTTGTTTACATTCGCGCCGTCGGCGTGGATCTGATAGTATATAAGTAAATGGTGCAACAACAGTAGAGCAAACTACCACAGTTGAATTTCCCCAATGGATTATGTTTGAGATTTTGGAATAAGATGCGAAATCAATTAAGAGAATTCATCATTATGCAGATCAGAAAATTTACAAGTTGATTACTTCTGTAAAATCGAGAACAAACTATGTAATACACATCCAATATCTTTGAAGACTACCTAGTAGTTTTTGATGCTCTCTTCTACCTTTGAACTTTAGTTGTGTTGTAAGTCGTAATTATGTTTATCAGCTACCAGTGCACCTAGTAAAAATCTTCAATAGTTCTAGATTTTAGTGCAATTTGATTCGTGTTACGGTTGTCCTGTAAATATCTTCAAAAATTCGTGGGTTTGGCAACATCTCGTCTGCACGTACCATGCTCTCGATGATGATGGTGGTGTCCTCCCATGGCCGGCCCAGCGGCTGGCGGAACACGACGCGGCCCACGATGGGGTAGCGAAACACCACCTGCGCCGAGCTCATCGGCGTCTGGAACTCCGTGCCGTACTCGTAGGGCAGGATGGTGCCGCAGATCTCACGCTTGGGAGGACGCCTGGGAAAGGTGGAGATAGAGTCATGTGGCTAATATGTCATATTAGAATGTTGTAGATAATGCTCAAACTGTCACGGCTATCGCTTGATTGGCACCCTTGTAACACGGTGAATGAAGAGTCATGAGAGGTTTATACTTTTACATAGTGACATAGGTTAATAAGAATAGATTGGTCTATGGATGAGATATCTTTCTACTAGATATTAGGTAATGCTTGATGCGACCTCATCAGTAGTACAGATCTATGTGGCACAAAGGACGGCAGGAAGGCGTCCCATTAGGCGCCGCTGAGCTCGCTGCCAGCCCAGCAGGTGCTATCACTCCTGCAGTCTCAGAGCTCACCTGTCCAGCACCAGCGAGCGGTGCATCACGCTGTGGACGCCCTGCAGCGGCAGGAAGGCGTCCCAGTAGGCGCCGCTGAGCTCGCTGCCCGCCCAGCAGGTGCTGTCACACTCCTGCAGTCTCAGAGCTCACCTGTCCAGCACCAGCGAGCGGTGCATCACGCTGTGGACGCCCTGCAGCGGCAGGAAGGCGTCCCAGTAGGCGCCGCTGAGCTCGCTGCCAGCCCAGCAGGTGCTGCCACACTCTTGCAATCTAGAGCTCACCTGTCCAGCACCAGCGAGCGGTGCATCACGCTGTGCACGCCCTGCAGCGGCAGGAAGGCGTCCCAGTAGGCGCCGCTGAGCTCGCTGGCCAGCCCGGGGAGCAGGTACTTGTGGTTCAGGTACTCCGTGCGGTCCTTGTACTTGCCCAGCAGGTCTCCTACTGGGTACTGGTCTTGGGTGCCCATGCCTAAAAAGTGAAAGGTGATAATATGAATATTTTACCTTTTTAGTTCTAATGTCTATCTATGGTTTAACCCACTTGGGGTTTTTTCTGTACCTAAATTTTATTAAATGTCGTCAACGTGAAAACGTACATAATAACAGTTCGATGACGTCAAATTGCAGATCTTTGAAGCAAGAACAGCATAATGATTTTCTATGTATTTTAGTGGCTGTATTCGAAACGACTTAGGCACCGAACGAAATGAACAATTATTAAATCCTAATTATTGTTCGGTGCTTAAGCTCTATTCAATTGATTTCTGTTTTTTCTAGTGTATAAGTTCCCTAACATTGCAAAAAGAAATGCTGTGTACCTATACCTGTAATTGAGGTCATATACGCATCATGTGTTAAACCCAGTAGCGGCGTAAGGGGGGGGCGGTGGGGGCGGTCCGCCCCGGGTGCCAAGCATCAGGGGGTGACACAAGTCGCGCAGATTAGTAGGTACTCACTGGCACATCTGCATAGAAAATCTGCGGTCTATGTTATGATACGGGGGGGGGGGGGGGTGCGATTGTCTTTCAATCTTCGAATCGGTAGGTAACCCCAAAATCCTGGGGGTACCAGGGGGTGCCTTAGGACTTATGACGGGGGGACGAGGGGGTGATCGCCCCGGGTGCCAACCCGTGCTACGCCGCCACTGGTTAAACCATGTTAAAATGTATGAACTGTATTATGTATGTGACTTTGTTGGTGTACCTAATAAATAAATAAATAAATAATCATGTACAAGATCTCTATTTGTACAGTCACGGAATGAAAAGGTTCGTCAGTTTTCAAATTGATTCCTTCAACGAATCGCGAGCACATATTACCTTTTGAAACTATGTTACAGAATAATCTCGAGTTAGAGAAAATAATCTTTAACTGTTCGTCAGTAAAGTTCAAAATTGTTCAGATCAAAGTTGTTTGACAATTTAACTTGTCAAGAAGATTAATAACCTCTTCTGCGGACAGCGCCATCTTGCGATCACCTTCTTGTTGGTTCAACCTGCCATTATTATTTCTTTTAAATAAAAAAAAACTAATGTCATCATTGCATTGCACTGGTGGGATAGAAAAATAAACAAGCAAAACCTTATTCGTTAGCAAACGTCATATTTATTGAAATGTTAGCAGCACTGTTTCTTGCACAATTATGTTGGCAGGTTTGACTCTTACAGTACCTAGTGCAAGCGAAAACCGACACTAAGGTGACGAACCTTTTCATTCCGCGACTGTACACAAAGTCGCTATGTGGGAGACAAAACTGAAAAGGTAAAAAATTCGAGGCATTTTTTGGTTTGATCATTTGTTTTTAATAGCTCTGTACTTTCTGCTTCTTCATTAGCAACTTTTATACGATGCTTAATGGAAATATTATGAAATTAGGAGACCGCGTCTATCGTTTTCTATAAATATCTAAACTAGTCAATAAAAACAATGTGCGTCACATCTGAAAAACTGTCTATTTCGAATCTTCTTCGTCATAAGCTGAAATCCGATGTTTCAATAGCAATCATATTTCAAAACATCCCATCAATATTGACCTTCTAACCTCAAAATCCGACAATAGCAAGCCATAACCGACGGATAATCATCAACAAGCGGATTCCTGAAAGCTGCGCCCGCGCCGGAGCCAAACACCGCGTACCGAGAATAGACGCGCAGATAACAACCGTTTTAGTTTGTCGTCGTTGATTGAAGCAGATCTGGTTTCACAGACGCGAATAACGCATTTACTAATACAAATTGATTTTTCTTATATCTTCTCTATGGATTGTGTCAGATGCACATCGTTTAAACGACTCTATTAGTTCGGAAAGTCTGAATAGACAGTTAAATGTAGCCTGGAATTAGATATTATATCCTACTAATATTATAAATTGTTTAAAATCTTCTAAGTGGTAGGCCTCTTTCACGCAAAAACTACTGAACGGATTTTGATGAAACCTTACAGTATTCCACGCGAGGAAAATCGCAAGCAAGGCTATTCGATAATAAAATATTATTTTGCAAAAATACATTCTATGATTGATTAATGATCATGAAAGATATTAGACGTCATTAAGAAAATGATTTTTAATGATACTTACAATTAAAAATGTTCAATCATTGGGACTATTTAGTTTAACTTAGGACTCGTGGCAAAATTCTTACTCCATTATTCATGAACTATTAAAACATTGCTGTTTTAATTATTGCTTCGTTATAAGCATGTAAAAAAATTGCATGAAACAAAGAAAACAGGGTCTTGTAGTAAGACTCTTGCGGGTTATCAGATATAAAGAAACGAGTTGACAAATTGTAAAATGAACCAGGTACTATTCCAAGGAATTCATTCAAAATATTTCAGCTTCATTTAATGGAGATTGTGTCATAAATTAATCCTATTAAAGAACACGTTAATCTTTGCAACCTACCGTCTAAAAGTACCACTAACCTGGCGGTGGCAAGGAGTTCAGATCGAGTCCCAGAGGATTATAAATTCCCCCGGTAGTGTTGCACAAGTGGTTGGCCTGGCTAGCATCCAGTAGCCTCGGTGGTAGCTCCTTGATGCTGTACTGCATCATGGAGCTGACGAAGCGCAGGTTGGACTCGTAGTCCTGGTCCGCGGCGCCGAGCTGGAAGTTCACCCAGGTGGGGTCGAAGGGCGAGCGCTGGCTGAACTCTACCGTGCCGCGGATGCCGTCCATGTTGATAAGTGCCCTGGGAATTACATAAATTATTATCATAAGTTGCTCATGATAGGAGACTCCAGAGAGAAGTTAACTTCATTACTGACATGAGACTCCAGAAAAGTTGGTAATAAAATAATTAACAATTCTAAACACATAGGTAGGCACACGCTCAGATCTCTATAAGACAGTTTCATGCACAGAAATATTTGCATTTTGCGAGGATCGTACTCACAACCTCTGGTATTGTAGCTAAGTTTGTAATCAAAACAACAATTACGTTGTCAAAATAATAATGAAATCAATTTTTTTCTTACTTTGTGCTCTTTGGTTCCATCACCCTCAGTTTTGCGCACGCCAAGAAACTGTCCGAGTGTCTGTTGTCGAAGATTACCACATACAGACTCCTCTTGGTCACCTCCATGTCACTTCTCAAGATGTTCAGCACCTCATCCTTATACAAATACTTCAGCTTCTTCTTCTTGGCGTCAGTTGCCACTTTGACCAGACCCAACCGACTGTCAAGATCTCCAACACTCATCCCGTCACCGCTGTTCTCTGGATCAAAAACTAACTGAAGAACATTGCAATTATCTTCATGATTCCCTTTATCAGAATCGAAAATATCTGTCACAAACAACTTCCATTTGTGCTCTGTGTAGTCCATTTTGTCTGTCACAGCCTTTGTATGGTATAAGTCGGCCTGAACGTATGAATCAGACTCGTCGAATTCACGCGCAGAAAGCCATCGGAAATGCAAAGTCCCCGCGACTGGGGACGCAAACCTGGCGACGGCATGCTTCTCATACAACTTATCAGTGGAAAGTATAGATGCGCATATAACTCGGTCTCTCTCTGCAGTTTCTAAAACAATACTCTTTCCCCACAGTCCACTAATACCAGTCAGACTGTTTCTGCTTTCGAATTCAGCGTGGTCTTTGCCTGGGATGATAAGATATCCCAGTTCTTCCGTCAAGTCTATCAGTTCTCTCCCTAGATTCGCCTCGGAACATCTTTCCCCGGTTAAATCTCGGTAGTCCACTGGAAATTCGTGGATGGTCCACCTCCAGACACCGTCAGGGTACTGAAGTGTTGGTTTGAGGTTGGTTCTAATACTGATTAGAGTCTCGTTCTTGTGTGAGAATTCTATTTCGCCGTGGAGGCCATGTTGGGAGATATACGCTCGCAGTACCAGACCAGATGATGACCCTGGTAAAAAAAAGATTTTGAAGTCAAAATATTGTGATAGATGGGGCTTATTCAGATAAGGTGTACCTAGCCGTAAAAGACTTTGTAAACAAAAAAATATTATTGTCATTGTTGCATTTAAGAAACTCTTTTGTAGAGACAAAAATAATCAAGATCATTTTTAGCCAGCCCATTTCTATAGAAGCCTAAAATTACTAGCAAAACTCTACAAAACTTTATCAATAGAAACCAGTCCAAACCAAAACAAATTGGAAAAAAACGTGAGCAGATCTAGATTTATCCTACCTAAATTATTTATAGCATTCGTCCTTGTATTCCTATAGTTTTATTTTTAACAATATCCTGAACCAGTTTTAAAAGCAATCACAAGCGAGTCAGAGATTGCCGATTTCCTGTACGCAAGTTAAGCAAAGTTAAAAACTTTAGTATGGAAAGTTTCCACACTTTTAAGTTAACTTTGTTTTATACAAACTTGCTTACCTATAATTAGTATGAACATTAGTAGATTCTGAATAACAACTGTTTGTCCATTTAGGTACATATTATTTCTGAATATATGACGATAACTTAACAACAGGCACTTATCAAGAGAAAATCTCAATGTAATCGGAACTTAAACTTAACGAAAGCACTTACCACAAAAAAACAACAGGATATAACCTAAGCACAACAACTTTGGCACCACATGACTACAATGTTTATACATTTTAGTATCATTTAACTATAACTTTACGCTACCGTATCATCACTGAGTGTTTGTAACTTGCCAAGTTTCTCCGAGGCTCATGGCTAAGTGAAAGGCAGTCTGAGAGCGAGACGGCTGTATGAAGGAGTGAGAGGCACCGTGACGTCATGAGGTCGCCGGTGTGGTAACTTGGAGTCATCGTCGTCACTCGTTAAGTAATGCAATCACGTCATTAAGCATAGTTTGTTTACTTTGAGTTCAACGCCTCTGTGCTCATAACTGGGTGCGATTACCAGGTGAACATAGACAATGCATGCATATTAGTCGGCCGTTTGGTGTAGTGGTTCGGAACGGACTACTATGCCGAGAGGTCCCGGGTTCGATTCCCGGCCGGGCAGAAATTGAAATGATGAATTTTAATTTCTTTGACGGGTCTGGGTATTGCTATGTAATAAGCATGTATTTACAAAAAAAAAGTATTTAAGTATGTTTATCCGTTGTCTAGTCTAGTACCCATAGTACAAGCTTTGCTTAGTTTGGGACTAGAAGCGTAGGTAAAATGGCCAAGGATTGCATTAGGTAGGTAGGCTTTATTTATCATCAGGAAACCTGACTGCTGTGGCAGTTAGTGGTTTGTGTAGGACTCTCCCTCTAAGAACTTCCATGTTCCATGTGACATGCAATAAATAATTTGAATTTGAATTTGATGTCCTCAGCAGTAAGACGGATATCTTAGGTGACAATATGATTTGGAAAAGCAATTTTCTTATGAAAATAATTCTCATATAGGTACCTAATGCCCGTTTGCACCATCAATTCCTAATTTTTTTAGCGACCCCTATGGTAACACAGTTAACAGGCATTTTGTTTTCATGGGGGCACTTAAAAATTAGGGATTGATGGTGAAAACGGGCATAATCTAGATTCTCATGTTTATCCCTGTGTTTATCCTGAATATGCATTTCCTATTACAAATGCGCGGACTCTACATTTTTAATGCTTGTGATTGATTTATTATGTTGAATGTGATGATACTGATTCCTTTCTGACTTTACCTATTATAGTATAGGATAACATAATTATAACTGTCATAATAATCCAAAATAACTATGCTCAATGCATTCTACCTTTCAGCAGGATTCGAACCCGCTACCGCAGCTAAAGCCTGGTCCGTGAGCACGTAGAAACTTGTCCAATGACCCCAAGCTACCCATCCTTATCGCTCGCGCGTAATTATGTTGCTGTCGCGCTCGCACACTCACTGCGGGTGCCCGTCGCACAGTCGCGACAGCAATATAATTACGCGCAAGCGATAAGGATGGGTAGCTTGGGGTCATTGGCCAAGTTTCTACGTGCTCACGGACCAGGCTTTAGTATTGTATCTCCGTGCACCACCAAACAAGGCCATCTATTTATTTCATTTGTGGTGATATATGTTTGACATCAATATTGTTCAAAATAATCTCCTTAGGTTGTCTGGAAGAGTTCACTTCATACTCTTCATAGCCATAAAAGAGCCTAAATTATGTCGTCTATTTTCTCTATTCTTGTTTTCTGTATTAGGTACCTATGTATAACGGACACAGTAAATGCTTTATTGATTGATTGATTGTGTATTTCTTTCTTTTCATGTTTTGTAAAGGATCTTTCTATCCCACGCAGGTTTCAGTTCAGTAGGACTGTGTAAGTGGGCAACAATTCAGCGATCAGTGACGTCACGGTATCGGTGCGCGCGCGCTATTCGCGGCGCGTGACTCAGCCGCTGAAATAAGGTTATTGTAATCCACACCGGTGGAGTTTTTCGCCTAAACTATCTCTGTGAGGGACAGCTGGGCTTTGAGACATCGGAAGCGTTTTTGGTTCGAGAAAAGTCAAACAGAAAATTGATATTCTGAATCTGAGAATCACCGTCTGCTTCCCAACTTCATCGTTGTCAAATAACTGGGTCAAACGAATCGAATAGGGCATTGTATTTATGAATTTTCCTAATATTTTTCCTAAAACTCAGCAAAGACTAATATGTAAGGAAGCATTATTTGACTAGCAAGTAATTAACTTTGCCTACAACTTCAAATTGTTCTCCACAGTATCTGAAGACTCTGCACTTTTGCAGACCTTATTTAATATGTTAATCTGAAGGGAACGGACTGCATCTCAGGATGATGTCTCTACATATGATTTTATTTGTCAAATTATGATCCTCTTACCCCATTAGTCTTATTCATTCGCATAGTCTGCTAATCCAATTAAATTAACGTCGACTCAGGAATCGAACCCGCTATCAGCCAATTGTCATAATATTGTGATCAGTAACATTTTGCCATGATCTTTTAAAATCATAGTTTCACTTAGTTTCATTACAGTTCCGTTTGATATTTAGGTGCCGATATAAATTATATTGGTCACCTATTTCTAATAGCGCCACTATTACGCTGTAGTACTCACGTAGACCAGTTTCAATTTAAAATTACCCTCATATTTTATAGCATGATTCATCTTGGCTGCGTGCGCGTGTCGTCACAGTTTTCTTGATACAGCTCATACAGCTCTGCCAGCCAGATTCAATCACTTTCGTTGCCGCAAGTCCACGAACCTAATAAATAAGACATGACGTCTGGCATGCAGGATGTGACGAAATTTTGAGACGCCCAAAACAACAGACATGTGATCTTTCTATGTGTATAGAGATGACGGTTCTATCCTTTGATTATTTACCTTTTTATCACATTAATATTGGCTAATGAAAACATTTTGGCATAAAGCCAATGGCATGATGGATCAACCATAAAAATTAAAACAATTAACTCTGTATATCAATCTTGCTAAGTACCTAGTTCATAATTTTATTTTATTTGGTGCACAAAACAGGGATACAACTAATAATTGAATAAGGTGTCTATATATTAAAATTAATTAAGGGTTTCTATATTCTAAGATGGATGTATTTTGTTTAGATTTACTTTTAGGATTCTAACTGAATATTTAACCAATGCTCGAATAAAAACATTTTAAATTAAAAAATCTCTATGAAGCTGTTGAGACTTGGAAAGTAATAGAGACAGTAGACAGGCTTGTACTGGACAAAATGAGCAACACCATATTAATTATATCAAAAATCATACAAACTTACATATACCTACCTACATAATGTAGACAATTCTATTATCTAATGAAGAACAGTTCAAGGCGTAACCACGCGTAACATTCACAAATAGAATTCCAAAAAGCAACCACTGCTACAACATAGGTACGTATCAATTCTGTATTATAAATTCCAACACTGCACTGTATCAGAATTTTATCACACATCTTTGATGATTACTTATTGTGTGCATGGACGACTTTTTTACCTGAGTAACAATCCAAGAACTTTTTGAAACCCTGAGAGTTGTTGAATCTGACAAAAACTTAGCAGTAAAAATGTAAATCTTTTAGTCACCGAAATTATTGTTAGCATTAAGTTCATATACCTATCAACTTGCTAAACACATGTTATCGACAATAGCTTTGATCAAACTTTTGGAGTAAACTACCTACTGTCAGCATCTAAATAGAATTGTATTTTAGTTCACTAAAGAGATACCAAACACTCGTTCGCAGTCGATGTGATACACGTTCGTGTTTACTCATTACCAATATGTAATTATAATTACTGATTCAATAACAATAAAAGAAACCTCCTTAGGATTAAAGTTTGCGCCATGACAGGCTATTCGAAGGAAGTGAACCACCACAAGAAATCGTGAAAGTCGAAATGTGAAGATCAACTGCCTGTAACCACAAGCGTTACTCCCTAACTACTAGCTTTCCCTACAGTTTAACAACAATAAACATTCCTGACTAAACCACAAAGCAATTTGCATTTCAAAATTAGCGTCGTCGTCAATGGCAGATTCCTAAAATACTGCAATTCCGGATCGGACCTCGAAAACTAAAACAGAATCAGGTGAGCTGATTATTTTTGTAAATGACAAAGCTGATGCGACGGCCGAGCCCGCGAGCCGCCCCGACCGGTCTGATGCGAATACGCTCGGGGAAGATCCGATTCGTCGAACTAAATATGGAATCGCAGGCGCAACCAATTCGGGAGGAAGGGAGGGGGAACACTCCTGGATGTTCCGCCGGGACCGAGTCTTCGGAGTCAGGGTGGGACTGCCGTCGAGCACAGTCTCTCCTTCGTCGATCGTCCAACACACAACACAATGGTAAGTGGCGGTGACGTGAAAGTGAAGTGAAGTGATCAACTGTGATAATGCAAAGAAATGCAAGCTCAAACAATACGCGTGGACGATAACAGTGACAATACAAACGTGAAGATGAACGGCTTCGAAGATTGGGGTAGGGCAGTCAATCAGTATAGACAATCAATCGGTGATCAAATACGAATAGAAGCTGTAGAAGCGGACAAAACGATGATATAGGAAATTTAAATTACTGCTTAAACAAATAAAATTAACAATCCTTTAAATTGAAATATAAAAAAATATGTGAATATTCGGGACAAGTCGAAAAAATAAATCAAACGAAATAAACTTAACGAAAAGAAGCTTAATTTATTGAAGATACTAGGCCTACCTGAGTTTACTTAGGCCCTTATTTTGAAATGGCACTTGAGAAAAGATTCAAGCCAGTGATTAGTCAAAATATTTAAACTCTAACAATCACAGGTCTATTCAAATAGAGCTTGAGTTTCAATTGAGTTTGAAGCATCTTCTATGAGAACTAGTCTTCTAAACTTCACAAACCGGGCCGAAAATCTTTCAGTTCAAAAGCGAGATTAACAAATTTTATAGCTTCGGATTCGATAGCATACTTACGTACCTCAAAGCAGAACTTTAAAACACAGATCTAAGAAACTTAGACACTACAAATAATTTCAAAACACATCTAACTATTAATATCACTGATACAGTAGCGAAGAAAATCGGAACACATGATAATCTATTTATAATATTTTTACGTAACATTCCGATGGACGTCGAATGTAAGCGGATGCCAGGTTGGGGCTAAATTTAGAGGCGTCGCCGGCCCCTCCCAAACTGGAGCCGAGTGCTGAAATGCCTCCGAAAATAAATACGACCACGCGCCAATTTATCAATTATCGGAACGCAAAAGATAAGAAAATTTAGGAATCTTTTTCTGACTAGAAAATTTTGAGATGCTAAATGTAACTTCGATTAATAAGACAAAATTAAACAGAACAGAAACTTGGAGTTAAATGAATCCAACTATAACGAAAACCGAAATAGGTATGCTTTTCAAACAGCAAAAACAGATAAAATCGTAATCGAAAATGATGTATAGAATTCCAGTGTTTTGTATTCAGTATTTAAAACGGGCTGTCTTCTCTTCCAGGCGGATAAGGATAAGAAAGTAAAGAAGAAGAAGGCGAAAGAAGATGCGCCAGCTGAGGAGGCGCCCGCACCAGCGGCGCCCGCAGCCAGCGGCGGCAGCGAGAGGCAATCCTCCCGCGGCAGCCGCAAGGCCAAGCGCACCGGCTCCAACGTCTTCTCCATGTTCTCACAGAAGCAGGTCGCCGAATTCAAGGAGGTGGGTTTCTGAAGAATCAGCAGCTTTAGCTTAAGTACACAAAGAAGTTCCCATTGCATTCTTGGGTTTCTGGTGTAGAATGAGGAGAGCTATAACTTAAGAACTTTAGGCGTGATTAGTAAATTCACAAAGAGGTTCGGATTGCATGCTCATTCAGAGCACATGTATCTACGCAGATTTCCGAGATCTGCCTCTAAGAATACTCTAGGTCCCTAGAATACCTTGTTAAAGGCAGATAAGCAGGATTATCAAAGGATATCAAGGAATCTGTAGTGTAACAACCACAAGCGAAAGATTTCATTCTATGTTCTAGAGATCATTTTTTTTTATTGCTTGTAACTTCATACTACTTGAAAAATAGCAGTCACGAGGGCGCCTGTAGAGCAAAATAGTGACCAAAATAAACTTTCATAGTAAAAATGTAGCAAACAAGATTTACAAATCTAGGCTACTAACAAACAATAGGCTCTACAAACGTAGCGCGTGCGCGGCACGTGTTTTGTAAACACAGCCGCCGTTTGTTATCATTCGCGCAGACGCGCACATTTTCCACATCTTACTATCGTGACATCATTACGATTCCGCGAAGCATCTTTCCTAATTTCCTCAACAGTAATATAAACCAATCATGGAAGGAAACTCATGATGCTTTGAAGGTGTACACCATAACTGATGTCTATCTCTCTTCCGCAGGCCTTCCAGCTAATGGACCACGACAAGGACGGCATCATCGGCAAGAACGACCTCCGCGCCACCTTCGACTCGCTCGGCAGGCTGGCGTCCGAGAAGGAGCTGGACGAGATGGTGAACGAGGCCCCCGGCCCGATCAACTTCACGCAGCTGCTGACCCTCTTCGCCAACCGCATGTCCGGCGGCTCCGACGAGGACGACGTCGTCATCAACGCCTTCAAGACCTTCGACGAGGAGGGCAAGATCGACTCCGAGAGGCTCAGGCACGCGCTCATGACCTGGGGAGACAAGTTCTCCGCCGACGAGGTCGACGAGGCGTACGACCAGATGGAAATCGACGACAAGGGCTTCATCGACACCACCAAGCTCATCACCATGCTGACCGCCGCCGCGGAGGAGGACGAGGGCGGCGAAGCTGCGTAGTTCCACCCGCGCCAGTCTCCGCCCGACCCGCGGTTCGCAACATCTAGAACCGACTTTTTATTATAATTTCTATATGTAATTTATTGTTTCCATTTTTTTATTTATATATAATGAAAATATAGTTCTACTATTACCAACTCGTGTAGTGCTGTCCCCGAAGATCAAAGCAGATATTTTGTAAAGAATACTATGTATTCATTATAATTTTCAAATAAAGATTTTAAAAGTCTGATTATGTTAGACTAGATGCGCCTCTAAGGCCGTTTTATAATCCACGACTTTATCATTACACACGAACATTAACCCGACACAAACCCAAACAGTTATTTCTGCTCTGGCGTGGTGCCAAGTACGGGTTCGATTCCCAGTTAGGCTATTTCAGGCGCAAATACAATAAACTCATAGGAGGGCTCAAATCTCACGAAAGCACCTACTCGTAGTTACCTAACTGTGCTAATCATTATCGAGGAGACTTTTTAGGAACATAAGCCAAAAATAGCAATTAGCCAATAACTAATTGAAAGCACGATCTTTCTTCACATTTATGCTGCCATGTAGAGCTAGATGAGCGACCTAAGCAGCTTCTTTACACACTAGTCTATACGAAGTCACCCCTAGTGTTTCTATACATAGATATTTTAAACTACATATACAACGAAATTCAATGCAGTTTTTAGCAATAAATAGAATGACTCTAGGACTTCTTGGGGACGGTATTACACAGCACCCATGGGAATCCTGGGTGGCTCGTTAATATAAAATATAACAAAGGGTCTCTACAATGTGACAGAAAAACATTATTTTCTTTTAAACTAATTGCCAAACGAATTTTTCCTGTTTAGCCCAAAGGATGACTGGCAGAGAATGCCCAGTGGCATCAAGTACGTCATAAGTAACAACTATATGGCACAAATTAATCTTTTTAAATGGACTGGACCGGGATCGAACTTGGGAACTGGCACTACTATGCAACTACTCCATCGGATAATAAAATAAAAAATAATCTTTTATTACAACGGTAACGGTATTCTTTAATTTGTTACAGAAAATAATTCATAAATGCCAAATGCGTAAACGGGAACGAAGCCAACTGTGACAGTAGTGACATTGACAAGAAAGACAATTCGCTGGCTGGCACTTCTGCTGTCAGCTGTATTTGTGTTTTGGTGTGAAAATGACCGCAGAAACAGTTCAAAATACAACAAAAACGTTTAAATTCTCGTTTCCAACATGTACCAACGAAGATTTGCTGTTCAAATTGGAGGTCCCCGTGGAGATACCTCACAGCGGATCCACGAGAGAGCTCGTGCAAAGAGTTATCAACATGTTTCACATTCCAGTGTATTTAGAAGATGGTGAGCTACATTTTTATGTTTATTACGCTTATAATACTTTCATAAGCTACTTAGGTGGAGTTCTAAGAGGGAAGAGGAGTTCTTATGAGTGTAAATGCATCGCACATACACGATTGTAATCATGCAGTAATGGGTAACTTCCGTCCTGATACGCCCATTTTGTAGTTAAATTGTCTACCCTAATCATTAATTTTATTGATAAACATGTGAACAATGATTTACCGATTTATTTCCATCCAGAAAATGAAGTAGATAGGCAAGTGCTAATTTCCACTTGGATATTGTGGGTATGCATTTTTTTCTTCTAACTTACCCTACTTTACGAAACAACTTGTATTTTTTAATTATATGAGGGTATCTAGAAACATGAACATTTTCAATTTAGGAAATACAACAAAAATTAAAGTGATTAATTTTATTATGATTTAGATTTTGAAGATTGAAAATTTTCAAAACCATTGAAGTTGTGAATATTATTGAAAAGTAATTTAGGTAGTACTTAAAACTTGCAAGAGATATTTTCGTCAATTTATTTGATGTTTGTTATATTTTCACAATTCTAGAACTCAATGAAAAGCTAGCAGAATTTGTCACTGAAGAGACAAAAAACTTCCACAATGACCGTGATGAAAAGCTCCTTAATCAGCTCAAAAACAGTGAACTTAACGTAGAAGGCATCGTCAAAAACTGGGAGAAGATGTTCAAGGACAACGTCATGGAGTTTGCGGAACAAAAAGGAACGTCGGACGAGGAAGTCTTTGCTGCAGCGTACCATAAGCTTGTGCATTCACCGGCGTTAGAAACAATACTGCAAGTTGAAAATTCATATGCTAAGACTGTAATGAATACTGTGAAGAATAGGGATGAAGATATCAAGGTCCTAACTCAGAGGTAAGTGTTTAACAAACCTATCAGTGTTTTTGTCAAATTTTAAATGATAAAATCAATTTTGCTAATGAGATTAAACTACCCACATTAATTTAATGTTATTGTAGGTAGGTAAAAAGAAGATACAGGTTTATGATTTGTAAAAAATCTTAAAATTACCCCAGCAATTGTTTTTTTTCCTAGTTTGTGATACCTCAGACAATGCAGGGAATGAATATTGTGATACCACAAGAGTGTGTATTATTGTACATTTTTATTTGGACAGTTGTCAGTCTTATTGATCCACGTCAGATGTGCATGTATGTGTATTGTGTAGTCTTGATACACATATTTTATAGATGGATATACGGGAATTTCGCGACAATACATGGACTTAACTCACCCAAGCAAGATGTATCAGACTAGATTTTCTTTAATAGCTCTCAAGTACCCACTGGTTTATACAAAGTATTACATATTACTGATATTACTAACGATTCCATTTCTAGCCAAACAGAAGAAATGGAAGAGAAAGTCCGGCTGCTAAACCTATCAACAACAGAGGAGGAGATCAACGAGCTAGCAGCGGAACACTTTGAGCAACAGAGCCTGGCGGCCGGGCGGTGGGGCTCGCAGCTGGATGCCTTGGCTCAGGCGCAGCGGGCGCATTATAGGGCTTGGCTCATGCGCACGCTTGAGCAGTACCAGCATAGCGCGCAACTGCACACGCCCACGTGAGTTAATTTCGAATTATCTTTCAAATCAGAGCCTTGTTACCGGCCGCTGGGGCTCGCAGTTGGATGCCTTGGCTCAGGCGCAGCGGGCGCACTATAGGGCCTGGCTCATGCGCACGCTTGAGCAGTACCAGCATAGTGCGCAACTGCACACGCCCACGTGAGTTAATTTCGAATTATCTTTCAAATCAGAGCCTTGTTACCGGCCGCTGGGGCTCGCAGTTGGACGCCTTGGCTCAGGCGCAGCGGGCGCACTATAGGGCCTGGCTCATGCGCACGCTTGAGCAGTACCAGCATAGCGCGCAACTGCACACGCCCACGTGAGTGCCTTTTACATATAACATTACAATATACCTTTCTTCAAACATTGTAGCACAAACTGCTATACAGGGTGGGAACGATAAGTGATCTCACTCGATTAATATACTCAACTAGCGGCTGCCCGCGACTTCGTACACGTGGATCCCGTTTTACCCCCTTCATCTATCTTACGCGGTTTAGATTTTTTCATACAAATGTTTTTTCCCGCTAACTACCGTTCCCGTGGGAATTTTGCAATATCCTGTTGTAACTAAGCTTTAAGTTTACTAAGGTACCTGCATGCCAAATTTCAAGCGTCTAATTTAAGCGGTTTAGATTTTTCATACAAAAGGATTTTCCCGCTAATTCCCGTGCCTGTGGGAATTCCTTTCTTAGTGCACCTCTACGGTACCTAAGCTACGTCTCTTCAAAATTTCAAGTGCCTACGTTTAGCCGTTTAGGCTGTGCGTTGATATGTCAGTCAGTCAGTTTCTCCTTTTATATATTTAGAAGATAGATACTCAATAGTTTATTGCATCCATTATGTACTTAAAATTAGAACATTATGGGCCCTGTAGGTCACGGCAATCAGGAGTGAGGAGGATCACCCTAGATCAACCGAAAAATGTATTAGAAGTTAGAGCCCAATAATTTATCATATTTTTAAGTTTTTTTATGAATGTTGGTTCTTTGGTAGTATTTTGATTATCATGGAAAGTGGACCTTACTTTCACTGGCTGAAGAAGCCAGTGCCAGTAAGTTCAGGTTCTAGTTTCGTGCACAATTAAGAGGTTAAGTGACATTTCGATTACCCTCCTTTTTTTTTACGGGGAAAAAATGCGTTGAATCGCATCGATTACCCTCCTAATCTAACTAAAATGCCAATTGAAACAACATTTGTTTATTTCCCAGCAACTCCCCGCTCGGCACGTTCTCGCCTCCGCTAGCGGCTGAGGGCGGCGCGCCTCGTCCGCGGCTGGAGGAGAGCTTCACCATCCACCTGGGCAGCCAGCTCAAGCAGACGCACAACGTCCGCATCGTCGCTATGGACATGCGCGACCTGTGCACTCTCGACCACGTCGACAAGTCAGTATCAGCAGGCCTGTTCATCTCCGCGAGTTTACATCGAAAACAAAACACGCACGATGGCCCACATACAGGATACTATTCGACAAGGCCTCACATACGAGCGAACATTGACTCACGCACGCGTATTCTTGTGTATGATGGAAGAAAATAAAGAAAATGGTGTACTAAATGCTGTGCAATATTGAACTGCCTAAATAATAAACACAGAATGTAATTTTTTAAGTTGCCTCAAGACACTGAGAGGTAAATAAGTAGTTAATATTATTCATGATAATTCCTGCTAAATCATGTATTTCCTCCGCCATTTTCCGCATTTTGGCACCTCACGTCACATCATTTTACCGAAGTCAGCCCTATAGCTTCGGCCCAGTGCCGATCACTGACGTTTGTCAAAGTAAAACTTCTGTACGTAGTACTTATTATTATTCTGTGGTATCAGTCTGTCAGTTTCTTCTGTTTACACCCATTCAGTAACTTTGATTTATTTATTTAGGAAAACCAGGGTTTCGATTGGGTTGATGACAGAAGAAGTTCTGTTCCCTTCCTTCTAAGCGGTCAATCTCGATTAGTTTTCAATTAATATATTTTAAGTTATTTTACTGACGAGATCGAATCAGAAATGAGGAGATCCGTAAACGAACTAAAGTCGCAGAAATAGCCCAACGGATTAGCAAGCTGAAGTGGCAATGGGCAGGGCACACAGTACGCAGAACTGACAACCGATGTGGGACAGTAAGGTTCTGGAGTGGAGGCCACCCACAAGGTGGACCGACGACCTCATAAAAGTAGCAGGAAGGAGCTGGATGCAGGCCGCCACCAACCGGCCATTGTGGAAGCAGTGGACGTCCTAGGCTGAAATGATGATGATAAAGTTATTTTGAAATTGATAAAATAGTTAATTGGGTTTTTTTTTACCAAGTGACATTAGCGTGAGACCAAGGGTTCTAGCAGAAGTGGCTGCGACATGAACTTCTTAAATTATGTCCAAAGAAAAGTATTCAAGTCTGTTAATTTAATATGTAGTGGTGTGGACTGGAATCAAAATTATCTGAAGTGTGACAGTTATGAACTGCATTAGTTTTTAAGCCATATTGTTCAAAGAAAGTTCAAGTAGTTGAATCCCATTCAAAAGCTGAAACCTTATCTGCCGTATTCCTTTCCGCAGCCCCCTCGAATCGTCTCGTCGGTTACAAACATCCCTAGGATTATATTCGACTGAGTTATCAGCGTGCGTGCTGATAAGCGATCGCGTGCCGCCCGACGCGCTGCCCGCCGCCGCCGCCGCCACAGAACATCACTTTCCATCCGTGGACGCACAGCTAAGGGAGATTGCTGAGAGGATTAAGGAGCCCGTGAGTGTCTAATACAGTAGTTTGTAGCTATTTTCGAACCAGATATTACCGCGTAGTCTTCTAGGAGCCGGTGAATGTCACAGCATCCTAGAGCCAGACATATCTCGCCTAACCTTTTATAAGAATCTTGGTGGCTGCAGACATTATCCGCCTATGAACGCGCAGCTTAGAGAGATTGCTGAGAGGATCAAAGGGCCAGTGAGTGTTGGTTATATTACAACAGCCTGTGACTATCCTAAAACCAAACATATTATCCTGCTTAGCCCCCTATAGTCCGATTTTTAATTCGACGGAATTCTAACAGCTGTCATTTTTTGACAATTCAGATGTAATAAGCCTTTTTTGCTTTGAATTAATAATAAATAATATGAAATGAAATTTCATCAAGTACAACTTTCAAGAATGAACTATTGTTTGTTTTGTGAATTAAATGTACACTAATTATTATGTACATTTTAGAGACTAAATAGAAAAAAACGTGTTTTTAACACAGTAAAACAACATATTAACATAAACGAAAATATGTATTGATCATCAATCATCATTATCGTCATCTTAATCAACTTGGATTATAAAATTGGCATCTTGTCAAATTGATTATTTTAAAAAGCTAAGACTTTATTAACAAAAGGATTTTCATAAAAAAGGTTTGTAACCCATGGATTATTGGCCAGGGAGTCCAGTAATAGAAAAATAATTTCCCCATTTTTTTTGTAACTTCAAAAATATGATAATAAAAATTCAAATGACCATTTTGAAATGATCAGTACATTTTTAAGCCTTAGTTTTTCAAGTGAAACCTTAAATTCAAGAAAGGATTATTTTTTAATTTGTGAAAATGCTCTCCATTCTTAGTGGGAATGTTTCAATGTTGGCAACACTTCTGAAATGTCAAAATTCCATCGAATTAAAAATCAGAGTTTAGAAGCATCTCGACGCTAGCAGATGTCACCAGCACCACTTCCCGAATATCGTCGCGTAGCTCAGGGGGATTGCCGAGAGCATCAAGGAGCCGATGGGTTTTACAGTAGGTTGTTGCTATCTTACAGCCAGACATAGCCTGCCTAGCCCTCTAGAAGCATCCCAGCAGCTGCAGACGTCCCTAGGATTATATTCGACTGAGTTATCAGCGTGCGTGCTGATAAGCGATCGCGTGCCGCCTGACGCACTGCCCGCCGCCGCCGCCGCCACCGAACATCACTTTCCATCCGTGGACGCACAGCTAAGGGAGATCGCTGAGAGGATTAAGGAGCCGGTGAGTGTTATAACTATCCTAGAGCCAGAGCCAGACATATCCCGCTTAAGCCTTTAGAAGCATCTCGACGGCTGCAGACGTCACTAGCCTAGCACCACTTCACGTCAGATCGCTGAGAGGATCAAGGAGTGTCTATAACAGGTTGTACGTTGTAGATATCTTACGAGCCATACATAGCCCGATAGAAGCATCTCGGTGCCTACAAACGTGACTAGCACCACTTCCCGTCTGTGGTGCACTTAGAGATCACCGAAAGGATCAAGGAGCCAGTGAATTTCTATAACAGATCGTGTATATCTTAGAGCCAGATATATCTCGCCTAGCCTCCTAGTTAGAAGCATCGCGGAGTCTGCAGACGTCGCTAACACCACATCCTAACTGTCGGTGCTTAGCTCAGGGAGATTGCAGAGAGGATTAAGGAGCTCGTGGGTGTCTATTACAGCGGGTGGTGGCTATCCTAAAGCCAGATATATCTCGCTTAGACCCTTTGAAGTCTCGGGGCGTCTGCAGACGTCACTAGCTTCCCATCTACGGACGCACAACTCAGGGAAATTTCTGAGAAGATCAAGGAGCTCGTGGGTGTCTAATACAGTAATTTGTAGCTATACGAAAACCAGACATATCCCGCAGCCAGCTAGAAGCATCGTGGCGGCTGCAGACGTCACCTAGTTCCCGCGCAGCTCTAAGAGATTGCTAAAAGGATCAGGTGTCTATTACAGCAGGTGGTAGATATTCTGGAGCCACACATATCCTGCTTAGGCCTCTAGAAGTATCTCCACGCCTGCAGACGTCAGAGATTTCTGAGATGATCAAAGAGCCCGTAAGTGTCTATAACAAGTTGTAGATATTATTATCTTAAAGCCATACATAGTCCGCAGCCCGTTAGAAGCGTCGCGTTGGCTGCAGACGTCACTATCACCACTTTCCTTCTGTGAACACGCAGCTAAGAGAGATTGCTGAGAGGATCAAGAAGCCAGTGAATTTCTATAACGGATTGTGGATATCTTAGAGCCAGATATATCTCGCCTAGCCTCCTAGTTAGAAGCATCGCGGCGACTGCAGACGTCACTAGAACCACTTCCCGCCTGTCGGCGCTTAGCTCAATAAGATTGCCGAGAGGATCAAGGAGCCGATGGGTTTTACAGTAAGTTGTGGCTATCTTACAGCCAGACATAGCCTGCCTAGCCCTCTAGAAGCATCGCAGCGGCTGCAAACATCCCTAGGATTATATTCGACTGAGTTATCAGCGTGCGTGCTGATAAGCGATCGCGTGCCGCCCGACGCGCTGCCTGCCGCCGCCGCCGCCACCGAACATCACTTTCCATCCGTGGACGCACAGCTAAGGGAGATTGCTGAGAGGATTAAGGAGCCGGTGAGTGTTATAACTATCCTAGAGCCAGACCACGGTAATACTATCATACAGTATTGTAACTTCATATAAACGGACGAAACGCGAGCTTTCCTTCGAAATTCAAATCTCGGTATGCGCTCGACATGCAAAAGTCGGGGGTGTCGCGAATGTGCCACAGTAATAAACGGACGATGTGTTGTTTTTTAAACTGTAAGCGCTCTTTTTTTATAAAAATAATTACAAGTACCTATTTATACAGGGTGTTAGGTAGTGATATCATCCTTTTTTTTAATTTTCATATGAATTATAATTTATAAAATCAGATTTGTATGTAAATTAAAATTATTTAAATGATGATTCAATTTTCTGACTTCACCATACCATTTATATGCACATGTTAACTTGGGCTAGTGTCCACTTTTGTGTACACCATTTACCTAACAACCTGTATAATAATCAAGCATTTTATACGCCTCAGTCAAGGCGCATACATTTTACGGTCGCAAATTTATAAGTTTTGTTACTAAATGTTAACACTAATTTATTTTTTTAATTAAATCTACTAATCACAAAACAACATGCATTTTGATTCTATTTCATTCACAAAGTATTTTGTTTGTCAAAATAAAATAATAAATTACAATCACATAATACATTTACAAAACTAGATAAAAATTATATGTAGGCAGATGTAATGAAAATAGTCTGCAGGTGGGCAGCCCTATCGCATGTTGTCATATGGTGACGTACCGCGCGGCTGTTGACATTTATTTCAAAAATATGGCCGAGTTGGAATACTGTATAGATAGTATTACCAGGCCTGTTCATCTCCGCGAGTTTACATCGAAAACAAAAGACGCACGATTGCCCCCTACAAGAGTACTATTCGACAAGGCCTCACATACGAGCGAACATTGACTCACGCACGCGTATTCTTGTGTATGATGGAAGAAAATAAAGAAAATGGTGTACTAAATACTGTGCAGTATTTAACTGCCTAAATAATAATAAAAACACAGAATGTACTTTTTTAAGTTGCCTGAAGACACTGAGAGGTAAATAAGTAGTTAATATTATTCATGATAATTCATGCTAAATCATGTATTTCCTCCGCCATTTTCTGCAGATTGACACCTCACGTCACATCATTTTACCGAAGTCAGCCCTATAGCTTCGGCGCAGTACCGATCACTGACGTTTGTCAACAAAACTTCTGACAAACTTGCTTGACTCTTGAGACAGGCTAAATTACACCATATTGTTAATGACATTGAGCATACATTTTTTTAAATACCTTCGCGAAGTAAAACTTCTGTACGTAGTACTTATTATTATTCTGTGGTATTACCGTGGCCAGACATATCCCGCTTAAGCCTTTAGAAGCATCTCGACGGCTGCAGACGTCACTAGCCTAGCACCACTTCACGTCAGATCGCTGAGGATCAAGGAGTGTCTATAACAGGTTGTAGATATCTTAGCCATACATAGCCCAATGGAAGCATCTCGGTGCCTACAAACGTGACTAGCACCACTTCCCGCCTAATAAAAAAGGGCTACTAGAAAGTCGATGATTATTTAAAAGGTAAAAATGTTTGGGATACGTTACTGCCTAGCTCGCATAAATATTTATAACTTTGTACATTTTAAAGCATGTAAACCTTTGAAAAAGAGGCTGACAATAGTGACTGAGTTTCTTGCGCTGCTTCTTCTCAGCACTGGCCCATTTATTGTCCTGAAGCAGTGGTAGGGTTAATACTGGGACGTGTAAAAGTGCTTTTTTTAAGCCTATTTACAGAAATAAATGAGTTTTAATGAGTTGAGTTTTTAGTTTTAATATGGACGTGCAGTTTAGAGATTACTGTGAAGATCATGGAGCCGGTAAGTGTTACAGCAGGTTGTAGCTAACCTATAGTACGACCGCTTAAATGAGACCTCGCATGCGGCACGTTTAACGTTAACCACTTCACTGTGACGTCACATATCTTAAGAAGCGGGCGGAGTCGTTAGACATGAGATAAAATCAAAAAAGTTCCCTGGATAATTATCAAGATATATGACGTCACAGTGATTTGGTTAACGTTAAACGTTCCGCATGCGAGGTCTCATTTAAGCGGTCGTACTATAGAGCCAGACGTATCCTGCCTAGTCCTCTGTCTGCAGACATCACTGGCACTATATTCGACGGAGTTAACGGCGTGTGCTGCTGAGCGAGCGAATGCTATCGTAGTGACAACGGATCAGAAGATTTTCGCTAGACAAGTGTCCAATAATAAAGTTGTTATTTATTATACATTAATACTGTAAAATTTCTTCGAAATCCATTCAGTAGTTTTTGCGTGAAAGACTAACAAACATGTTGACATCCAGACATCCATACAAACTTTCGCATTTATATTAGTAGGATTCTATTAATGAAATATTTTTCAAATCGGTCTAGTAGTAGTTTCGGACCCTATTCAATACAGACTAACAATAAAACACTTCCTCCTTATAATATTATTATTATTTATTTATTAACACCAACAAGACATACACCATTTTAGACAATATTGTACATGCTTATATTATAATAGGTTAAGTGCTATCTTAATTATAGGCGTTACACAAAAGAAATTGAATTAACGTAGCACAGAACATTAGTGAATTTTAAATTGAAATAAGTTAAATAACAATAAATTAGTAATTTTACAATAATTTAGCAAAAAATATATAATACTTTTATGAAATTAAATTATGATCATACTATAAGTTTACAGCGTTAAGTATATAAAATAGGAAAGACAATCAAGGCAGCAAAATTAGTCCTTTACGGAATTTTGATATATTGCTTGAAAATACAGGGTGTTTGGCGCATCGTGTGCCAAAATGATTTGGCGGATAGAATGGGTCATTTCCTATATTTTCAGCCCCCATAACACGTTCCATGCCAGGCGGCTACTTTTAAATTAATTTTTTTAGTCACCAAAATACCCAAATCGCATCATTAAATTTCGATTAAAAAAAAAACTACTAGGCGCAGCCCTAAAGTAAATATTTTGTTTTGACGTGCATTAATGTAGGGTTGCATCAAATCTAAATTTACTGGCAAATATCATCTAGTTTTTTTAAAATTCAGCTTTGAAGTTTTCAGAAAAGTTAAAAATGGACTGAACATTTAAGTTTACATGGGTATAATTTTCTTTTTTAAAAGAGATAGCGATCTTCGGATTTTATCAAAACTTCTCTAGTCTATCCTCATTCAAACGGTATACTAATCTTGTTTAAATAATAACAACAACTTCACAAATTACTTAAATTAGTGCATTGACTCTACTCGGACTGATTTGCGAAATTTGTGTTTATAGCCCCTTTATGTGTGAATAGCACGTTTAACACCTACTTATTTATCTTATGCAATGTAAAAACCTTTTCCCAATCGTTTTTCAATGTGGATTTCTTGAATTTAAAGACGAAAATAATTATTTTGATCGTTTATTAATTATTACAAATTTTGTTCAAAATGGCCTCGGCAACGTATACACTCACGACATCTTCTTCTAATTTTCTCTTTTTATTACTACAAAGGCGTTTTCTACTCGTGGATTGGAAGAGATGGCCCTATACAGTGGCCTACACGTTCCCCAGACCTAACTCCGTTCGATTTTTACGTCTGGGGACAAGCTAAAGAACTGGTGTACGTAACGGATTCAAACAATAGAAAAACTACAACGAATAGAAAACGCCTTATTAGTAATAAAAAGAGAAATGTGGCTGCATACGACAACAGTCGAAATTAGAAGAAGATGTCTTAAGTGTATACGTTGCCGAGGCGGACATTTTGAACAAAATTTGTAATAATTAATAAACGATCAAAATAATTATTTTCGTCTTTAATTTCAAGAAATCCACATTGAAAAACGATAGGGAAAAGGTTTTTACATTGCATAAGATAAATAATTTTTACCTGTTAGGTGTTCTAAGTGCTATTCACACAAAAAGGAGCTATAAACACAAATTTCGCAAATCAGTCCGAGTAGAGTCAATGCACTAATTTAAGGAATTTGTGAAGTTGTTGTTATTATTTAAACAAGATTAGTATACCGTTTGAATGAGGATAGACTAGAGAAGTTTTGATAAAATCCAAAGATCGCTATCTCTTTTAAAAAAAAAATTATACCCTTGTAAACTTAAATGTTCAGTCCATTTTTAACTTTTCGGAAAACTTCAAAGCTGAATTTTAAAAAAACTAGATGATATTTGCCAATAAATTTAGATTTGATGCAACCCTACATTAATGCACGTCAAAACAAAATATTTACTTTAGGGCTGCGCCTAGTAGTTTTTTTTGAAATCGAAATTAAATGATGCGATTTGGATATTTTGGTGAAATTACTAAAAAAATTAATTTAAAAGTAGCCGCCTGGTATGGAACGTGTTATGGGGGCTGAAAATATAGGAAATGACCCATTCTATCCGCCAAATCATTTTGGCACACGATGCGCCAAACACCCTGTATATCCAAATTAATCGGTTCGCTTGATGAGTCACTGAGCGAGCTTGATTAGAAAGAAAGAAAGAAAGACACATTTATTACAATGGACATCACACAAATACAGGCAATTACATAGACATGACAGTGGCACATAATAATGGAAGAAGAAAAAATAAAAACAAGAGTAAACTGAGCAGTGCCACCCATCCACCAACAAGATGCCCACTACAACGGGACCCCACTCAGCATATGCCGTGGGCCACGGTGACGAAGGCCACGGCGCTGGTTTTCAGTGTGCCCCATGCCGAGTGAGGGTCACGGACGGATTACAGTTTATGCATTGTGTATTTTCCCCTCGACAGGCGGAGGCCCGCAACGCTCAGCGGCTTCGCGAGCAGCAATCAAACGGCAACACAGTTGGGACCGCCAGCAAGGCTCGCTGGCGGCAAGCGATGCAGCCCGGCGACGCGCTGGTCACGCGCCACAGCAACCTGGCCGACGTACACGTGGTGTTCCATCTGCTGGCTGATGACGCGCCGCTGAGGACCGGTCAGTGGCGATACGCTTTATTTATTTATTTATTATCTTTGACTAGCTAGCTTTATCTCAGACTGGCTGTGCCCGCGACTTCGTACGCGTGAAAACCCGTTTTTGCAACATTTTTCATTGTTACTCTGCTCCTATTACTCGTATCGTGATGGTATATAGCAGTTTTTCCCAAAGTGGGCGATAACGCCCCCTTGTGGGCGCTGCAGGCTTAAAGGGGGGCGGTAAGAGACCGACGCGCTGGTCACGCGCCACAGCAACCTGGCCGACGTACACGTGGTGTTCCATCTGCTGGCTGATGATGCGCCGCTGAGGACCGGTCAGTGGCGATACGCTTTATCTCAGACTGGCTGTGCCCGCGACTTCGTACGCGTGGATCCCGTTTTACCCTCTTTATCTTCTTACGCGGTTTAGATTTTTTCATACAAATGTTTTTTTTCCCGCTTACTCCCGTTCCCGTGGGAATTTTGCAATATCCTGTTGTAACTAATCTTTAAGTTTACTAAGGTACCTGCATGCCAAATATCAAGAGTATAACTTAAGCGGTTTAGATTTTTCATACAAAAGGATTTTCCCGCTAATTCCCGTTCACGTGGGAATTTAGGGAATTCCTTTCTTAGTGCACCTCTACGGTATCTAAGCTACGTCCCTTCCAAATTTCAAGTGCCTACGTTTAGCCGTTTAGGCTGTGCGTTGATATGTCACTAAGTCAGTCAGTTTACACACCCTTTACACACGTCCCAAATACAGCATGCCCTACCACCACTTCGAGATAACATCGACTGGTGCTGAAAAGAAGTGGTGGAAGAAATTGTCAGAAATCTGACGAAAGGTGAAGCAAAAAGCTTTTTCTGAGATGCTAGAGATGTGACTAAGCTCACCAACAGGAAGGACCGACGACCTTGTCGAGGACAGGTTTTAACGCCATCTATTGAGGATAACGATACTTAATGTAATTTTATTAACTAAACATTCCGCTAGGGGGCGCTCCAAAGGAAGACAACTGGTAGCAGATAGAACGAAGAGATAGATCGTGCTTTATTTATTTATAATCAGCTTGAAGGCTCACAGAAAGTCCAACGCGCCAACAAGTTATACAATACAGACAATTATAATAACACTAGTTTACAAAAAAAAAGTTTTTCTTTTACCCAAAGATAATTCATATTGGATGTGTTTTCTACCAGTCCCCTTATTACAAAAATATATGTCTCATATTTTTATCACGTCAAGTTTTTGAGATATTGACATTAACCTAAGTAAGCTGACTTGTTGGCCGTGTCGGAGTTTCTACTTTATTTTAATTGCGTGTAAGTATTATTTTAACATTTTCACTTGTTTTAAAATATCACCAAGACAGTGTAAATTAAGCCCAAATAACTTTTGCTGAGTTTGTGGTCAAATTATATTGTCAAAAAAGAAAAGACCAATCACTAAGGCCGTAAAACGGGCCTATTTCTATTACTTTCAAATCTCGGTAACAAACCTGATAAAAAATGTGTTCCTGGTGTAGTGTGCGAAAATTTGAGAAGTATATTATTGCACTAGGCTGCAGGAAAAAGAAAACATATACGATTCGGCACCCCAATGTCATGGAGAGAACCAACAAATCAAACTAATGACTGTTACTTCTGCCTCACTAAAACTACAGGTTTTAACAACAAAAACCAAGAACATACAATATCCTGATGTTGCATCAGTCACAAAACCTGTGCTACAATCTGAAGGAGTTCTTTAACCGTCATTACCCAGCAATTCCAGTAAGGGAAAGATGATTGGTATTAATTTAAAGCAGTAGTGAAAAGTTTCCTGAGAAACTATTTTATCTGAGAATTATGCAGAAATTATTTCCAAATTATTGAGGAATTACCAAAGAATGGGTGTGAATAAGTCGTTAAAAATTCATTTTTTATATTATCACCTGGATTTTTTTCCTGAGAACCTGGGAAGCGTGAGTGTTGAGCATGGCGAAAGTTTTCACCAGGATTTGAAGGTTTTTGAGGAAAGATATCAAGGAATTTGGGATAAAAATATGTTAGCGGATTGCTGCTGGTCTATAATAAGGGAAACTGATACTAATCAGCATAAAAGAAGGAGTAACACGACTCATTTTTAATTGTTTTTAGAGATACGTTTATAAAAATGATAGAAATTAATATAATCAATATTTACAAAATTTGACGTCCTAAATTTTTTCTAAGTTCAGTTTTTAAGTAAGGGTTAATAACTCTACCGATACATATCAGTTTCATCTCTGGGTAAAAAACCTTGTAAACTAGTGTAATCAATGTCAATAATATGTAAAATTGTATAGTGTTCCTAATATAATATCTTTCCCCGCTTGCCTTTATAGACCCTGGTTATTAGAAATTAAACAGATAAATAACATAACATTCAAATTACCGACCAAACTAATCGGCCGTAGTCAGTAGTTTGCACGGTGTTTTACTCTTTTTGAAATGAACCAGCTATTTGAATGTGCGTCAGGCGACATCACGTCGCGGCACCCGGCCATCCTGGGTCTTCGCAACATCCTGAAGGCGGCCTGCTGCAACGACGTCACCAGCATCTCCATCCCGCTGCTGCTCAGGAACGACTTGTCAGAGGTTTGTTATCGCTGTATTATAATACAGGGTATTTTAAAGGTAGCACGCCAGACTAACACAGGAGATAGCTCAGCAGGCCTTATCTATACTATATAAATGCGAAAGTTACTCTGTCTGTCTCTCTTTCACGCCTAAACCACTGACCTATTTTGATGAAATTTGGCA
Organism: Ostrinia nubilalis; assembly: GCF_963855985.1. Classification (NCBI taxonomy): domain Eukaryota; kingdom Metazoa; phylum Arthropoda; class Insecta; order Lepidoptera; family Crambidae; genus Ostrinia; species Ostrinia nubilalis. Next base: position 258,872 of record NC_087111.1, on the reverse strand, counting down.
TAGAGATAGTTTGAGTCCCGGGAAAGGACATAGGATAGTTTTTATCCCGATTTTTGTAACAGGAACGCGCGTGATAAAGTTTTTCTGTGACAGACAAAATTCCACGCGGGCGAAGCCGTGGGCGGAAAGCTAGTAGATAAATAAATACCCTTTGTCAATCCTGCGTGCTACTTTTGGGACATTCTGTATAATTATGTATGATCTTGTTGTAAGACTTGATTTATCTCAATCTAGAAGTTGTGGAATATTTTCCAGGAAGCATACAGGAATTGAAGAATATTTTTTTGTAATGCTTTCCAGTTTAGTCTGTACACTGCAGGCACAAACCTGATTATTTTAAAAAAAAACAATCTATGATTTCTTGCTGCGCAGGGCAAGATAAGTCCTTCGACAAGGGTCGGGCTGTCGATTAGTCTCCTGGCACGCCTTTCCACCGAATCCAAAGCAGCCAAATGTGTCAGACACCAGCATGTGCAAGTTCTGTATGAATAATCGTGAAAAAATGTGGGGGAAGACCACCTTTATGTCCTACTTTGAACTTTGTTCGTTCGTTTCAGTCAAATGACGTCCACTGCTGGACAAAGGCTTTCCATAACGAACGGTCCTGTGCTGCCCGCATCCAGGTTCTTCCCGCGACCTTTACCAGATCGTCGGTCTATCTAGTAGGAGACCTGCCCACACTACGTCTTCCAGCCCGTGGTCGCCACTCGAGCACTTTGCACTTCACAGCAGGCTTTATAATGTGAATCAAACAGGATATCTCAACACCGTTTCCTATCTTATACAGGAAACAACAGCAGCATGGTGCCTCCGCCGCGCAGAACTAGTTCTAAAATGCGTGAAAGGATTCGTGCTAGAGGCAGCCGGCTGGGGCGGCGCAGAGCCTCGAACCTTACACTTCTGTGCGCCGCCCGCCACCGCGCCTGAACTATTCCACGCGCTCGCAAACCTACTGCCGACGATATTCCGCATCTCCAACCCGGTTAAAGTCAAGCCGCCGGCGTCATGATTAATGGACAGATAGGACGAGAATGTAAACAGCTAAACGGGCTAGGATGCGCGCCACGATATAATTTATCGTGTAAGATCGACAAAATGCCTCTATAGTCTGGTCTGTGAGCACGTAGAATTTTGTCCAATGACCCCAAGCTACCCATCCTTATCGCTCGCGCGTAATTATATTGCTGTCGCGACTGTACGACGGGCGGCCGCAGTGAGTGTGCGAGCGATAAGGATGGGTAGCTTGGGGTCATTGGACAAAATTCTACGTGCTCACAGACCGGGCTTTATAAGATTATGAGAGACGCCACACGGACATTGTCAGTCCGTCGGACTTTTATATGTAGAACTGCGGAGCGGCACCGCAACGCAACGTGTGGCATCTTTCTTACAACCCGATGGGGCTAACTGCGCACCTCACTGGAATGCGACTGCCTCGCACTTACCCGCGTTCGCCCCGTCCGTATCAGAGCGTCGACGTGACGTCACGGAACCAGGTGCGCAGTTAACTGAACCGGGTTGTAATCGTTGCACCCATCATAGCCCTGTAGATGTCGCTTGATCAGGCTGTCCTGATGTCTCTTCACATCACATCAGGCGCCGTGCCGCACTGAAGATATGTGTCCACGCCCTAAGGAGCGTGCGAAAAGAATTTCCCATTTCGTTGGGTAACATTCCCTCGTATTGAAAATCAATGTTATTTTGTATCTCACAATTTATTATATTTATTTATTAACAATATTTATTTAATTGCAATTCCAGAACTTGCCTACAAATATCAATTTGAAACCTGTCAACTCTTCTAAGGTAATCTAAATAAAAACTTTGTTCCCGTTGCATGTCTATAATGCTCAACACTTCAAAAGGCATCACATTTCACAAAAATAAGACCTTATTCGCAGTGTTTTGCTGAAAGAAACATTAAAGTAAACAGAGTTCAAATCGGTGTTGAAGCAATTTTAGACTTTATCGACTTGTGATTAAGTCAAGATCGCTTAATATGTCCGTTTCTAAAGAAATGAAAGTACGTCATTCGTGTCAGGAAACCACTGCGAACAATTCCTGATGCGATCGAGTGCGTCACGAGCACCACTGTATCATCACTACATACTAAGAAATGTCTATTTTCAACTAAAATATCCAAAATACTAAAACAAATAATGTCCGTTTAAAAAACCAGAAAAAGTGTGCATTGATATTGTGCTTCGTTATAAAATAGTACCACTATTAGCGCAATAGCACGCAGACCAAGAATCTATATTATCACATTAAAAAAATCAGAACCTAATTTGGCATATTAAAAGCAATACAAAGCGATTAAAATAATAAAAATAAACCCATGATACTACGAATCACACAGATTGAACACTAAAATATCAACTAAAACCCTACATAATATTTTAGGCGTCTAAAATAAAATCAAACTTATTTTTTGGGTTCTTAAAATTAACTGTCTAAAACCAAACTTAAGTTTCAACTGTTGAGATAGCCGTTATTTATTGCTGTCTAGAGACGAGACTCCAACAACATCAAATGTAAACTCAACAATGCGAGTACGCAGTGCGTGTTACCAACTAGTTAAAAACTTCATCTATTTCATAATACAGTTTAAAATGTACTTTTCAAGTCTTCTACATAACATGTACTATATTTAATTCGGTATGTTAAAAACCTTTCTCATATACAACATTAATATCCATTAACATCAAAGATTACAACAGTTGATTGCTATTTAACTTCAACATCGCAAAATATTGTTTTATTGTCATGTACGACAAGTTACATAAGTAGTAAAGAAATGTCCTATTAAAATATTACTGTCCCGTATACAGTTTGTTTGAGCTTCAGTGCGTCGTTCGAAGACGGACGCTATCCTGAGGATCGTTTTAGATGTTAAATTAGACTAAGTAAACGTTAATTAACATAAATATGTACTCTTACGGCGTTTTATAAATGCACCTGAAACAATACATAAACATTGTAAATATACAAAATATAAGTGTCTATAACTTAAACAAGCAAACGTACGTTGTAGATAAACTGCGAATGCAAGTTGAGCAGGAGAAGAGATAAAACAAACTTAATATTATGTTACAACAAAAAATATATTTTCAACTTAGTAAATGTAAGTTTAATAAATAGTAAATCTTTTATTTATGTTCGTTCGTTTCAGCCGAAAGACGTCCACTGCTGGACAAAGGCCTCCCCCAAAGATTTCCACTAAGACCGGTTCTGCGCCGCTCGCATCCAGGCACCTCCCGCGACCTTCACCAGATCGTCGGTCCACCTAATGGGAGGCCTGTCCACGCTACGTCTTCCGGCTTGTGGTCGCCACTCAAGAACTTTCCTGCTCCAGCGGCCATTTAGCGGCTTTTATTTATGTACGCAATAATAAAATACTTTTAAGCAGGTTTACAATATTGAACTGTTTTGTTAAAAACTTACGTTTTAAATTATAGTTTTGTACTTGATTTTCTATGTCAGTTGTATTATCTCCTACGTGAGCGGCCCGTTGCTTTTGTTGTCTCTGAAATAAAAGTAAACAATGTATTTAGTAAATGCAGGACATGAAGAAATGACGATTCTGTGAGAACGCAAGTTTAAGGTGTGCCATGACCTTTATAGAACCGGCTACCGACCAGAGTCAAACTGAAACCCGAAAATAGATTCAAGGCTGACTTCTTCTTCTTCTTTTCGTGTCGACAACAAATCAACAGTGTCAGCCCAAAAAGGCTGACTGAATTGGTGTAAATATTGAAAATAGCAGTAATGTAGCATACTTTAAATCTGGTAATTAATATTCAGAGGGTAACAAACTACTTCTTATGTCTTTAAACCTTTATAATTATGGATTGATCCCTTCTACAGGATTTGAAATTCGCTTACCTTCTTGCGGACGGGCGGCGCGGCGCGTACGCTTCTCTGGGGATGCTTCTGAAATTAAATCAAGTCAAATTTTAATCATGTTATTTTCATCTTAATCATGTTATTTTCATCTTTAAATGAATTTAAGACTCAATTGTTTTAAAATCTACAATTTTATTGATGAGTGTAAAATGTAACTTACGTTTTGCAGGCGATGATTCAGTCTTCTTTTTCCGAGTGTTGGTTTTTGTTTCATTTTCTTTGGCAGTTGCCTGCAAACAATAATAACTTTCGTAAAGTTCATTCATCGTCACAAAATCAAAAGAAAAATGTCTGCAGATTTATGACAGTCAATATAAAATATGTGACCTAAAAGAAGATGGTGCAACTCAGCCTACGTATTCACAAATGCAGTCGGAGGCATCAAATACATATCACCAACAAAAGAATTAGTCATTGATGCCTGCGAATGCATTTGTTAACGCTAAGTTGTCTTGTTGTTATCTTTTATAGTTCATTTTTATGTTTCCATAGTAAGGCGGATTTTAGAATCGCGCTGACCGCTCGCTGATCGTCGGCGCTGACAGATCAATATGTATGTAATTGAAGGGAACGTTCCTGAGTGACGCTGATCGCTCGGCGCCGACGCTTCATACATTTCGGCGGTCAGCGTGCGTCAGCGTGACTCTAAAACCAGCCTTATAATTTGTTAAGACTAAAAGACTTACTTTCCCGCCCCTCGCGGCCTTCGGTTTAGGGGCGCTGGTCTCCACGGCGGTCACCACGAGCTTGCGCGAGCGCACCGTCCGCACGTTTTCAACGCGGCTGCCGTCCTGGTTCTTGCGCGAGCTAATAGAGACCTTGCTGTCTTTAATTACGGAGCGTTTTTGCCTGACGCTGCCCGTCTCAACCTCGACGGTCTCGATGGTCGTCTTCCGCCCTCGCCGGGACTTGGTCTCGACGACCTCCTTGGCGCTGGTTTTGGTCACTTTGGCAGGTATGACGTTCTCCGCGGTGGTTTTGCGCTTCCGAGACGCGACTTCGGGTATGACGGTGGCGTTGTCGCTGCCTTTCCCCCGCCGGGTTCTCGTCGGGGGCTCCGACTGAACGCTCTCCTGGGCCTCGAGCTTCCTGCCGCGGGATCGAATCGGTTTCGGCGACTCCTTCGCGACCGTCCTCTTTGACTCGTCCTGAGTCTTACGAGTTCTCTTTGGTTCAGGCTTTTCTTCTACGACTTGAGTTTTCCGCCCTTTTCTCCCCTTCTTTTCCGGCTCGGGATTTTTATCAGATTCGCTGACGGCTTTGCTCCTCTTGCTCTTAGGTTCATTTTCGGCCGCCCGGCGCGTCCGGGCCGGCTGCGGAGATTTTTTGGGAGATTCCACTTTCCTGCGTCTCGATTTGATTTCGACTCGCTCGACACTTTTTTCGCTAGCCGCAGTTTTGCGTGACTTTCGCGGACTATTGACTTGATCTTGGGTTTTCGCAGCCCGACTTGCGACTTGCCGTTTCGTTTTAGGCGACTCGCTCATGGTAACTTTCGCTTCGCTTTTGGATTTCGCTTGCGGCTTCATCTTAGGCGAGGGTTTGCCCACGACAACCGAAGCTTTTTGCACTTTAGCTCGGGTGGGTCGTTTAGGTGTCGCCGGTTTGTCTTCCTGTTTGCGGGTGCCTCTTTTCTTCGGGCTCGGTTTGGGCGGCGACGGCGTGCGGGTCGGTTTGCCTCTCTTCTTGGGGCTAGATTTAATCGGAGACTGGGGTTGAGTGGCTTTTCCTCTGGTTTTCTTCGGGCTAGGCTTCGGAGACGGCGGCTGAGCCGCTCTGCCTCGAGTCTGTTTCGGCTGGGGTTTGAGCGGCGAATCTGGCTGCGGTTCGGCCTTTCCTCTTTTCGTCCTGGGCGCGGGTTTGGGGCTCATGACGGGCGACTTTTTAGAGATAACTAGAGATGTGCGTCGTTTCTTGGTTTGAGTTTGCGAGCGGTCGGCCTTGGCGCCGCGAGCTCGCGTAGCGCGAGGCTCAGGAGCTCGCCTGGGTGAAGATTTCGAAGCGTTGGCTTTGGGCGGGGACTTCGCAGCTTGTTTGGGTGCTTCGATTTCAACGGCAGCTTTAGTGGTTCGCTTGGCTTTAGTCGGTTTCGGCTCCGAAATTGCCAATGTTGATTCAGATCTGAAAATATGAATGTTTTTATTATAACTCCGATAAAATAAATAGGATACGTAGGCGATACTACAAATATTTTCTAAAAGCTGTTCAAATGTGGACTTTTCGATTGATACATGGTGTCTCTAGAAAACTAACTCTGTATTCAGAACTAGAATGAATTATCTTTTAAAAACGGGCGGGCGTGAGTATATTACATAAGATTTTAAACTTTCGCGTTCCATTATGTACTCACGGCTTGACGTTGAGAACATAATGAAACTCATTAATAAACGTCGCGTTAAGACCTGTCTTGCTATTTTAGCGAGTATATTACCGTGTACCGGAAAACACAGCGTGGGACGTCCACCCACAAGGTGGACTGACGACATCATAAAGGTAGCAGGAAAGCGCTGGACGCAAGCCGCTACTAACCGGGTAACATGGAGAGCATTGGGGGAGGCCTACGTTCAGCAGTGGACGTCCTATGACTGAAATGATGATGATGATGATAAGATTACCTCAAGGAAGTATCGGCGGCTTGTATGGGCGAGACGCGGCCGAGCTCGGAGGCATTCAAGGTGGTGCGCGCGCGGCCCTTGACGGGCGTGGAGTGCACCACGGCGCGCTTCTTCAGCGGCAGGCTGAGCCTGTCCGGCGCGTCCGGGCCGTCCGGGGCGGTGTCCGGCGCGTCCGCCAGCGAGCGCTTCTTGAGCGGCAGCGTGTGCGCGCCGTACAACTCGGACGCGGACTTCTTGCGCTGCGAGTGCTGGGGGTGGAAAAAATACTTCAATTTTAACCATTTTTTTCTTCTATAATAATCGATTTGTCTAAAGCCGGGTCTATGAGCACGTAGAATTTTGTCCAATGACCCCAAGCTACCCATCCTTATCGCTCGCGCGTAATTATATTGCTGTCGCGACTGTGCGACGGGCGCCCGCAGTGAGTGTGCGAGCGCGACGGCAACCTAATTACGCGCGAGCGATAAGGATGAGTAGCTTGGGGTCATTGGACAAAATTCCAGACAGACCAGACTATAGTCATCGACGACAAACCCTTTTTTCTATTTTTTTTTTTGAAACAAAACAATATTAGTAATTTTTAACACAACAAGCCGTTAACCCCTCTAAGCTAAATAATTTATTATAGACCCAATATACTGAACTGTCCTACCCGTGACATTGACAGCGGGGCGCCATCGTCAATACCCCGCCCCCCTGTCAATGAGTTTGTTGGGACAATTCAGTTTAGGCATCTCTATGATTCGTGGATTAACCATAACAGTCCAACGAACGACGGAATTCGAACCGGCGTTCTTCGGATCTCGAATAGGCCGGTCTAGCTCCGACCTTGTGACCTGTCACCTTTTTGAACAAATTGTATCGATGTATGCGTACTTACAACGACGTCAACGACCATGGCATCGACATCTTCCTGGATTCAGACCGTTCATTCAAGAAAAAATGCATGAGCTACTTGAAGTTGTGTGTAGCTAATGGCTAAATAAGGAACTGTTGCCAAATTTTATTTTTACTGAGTTATTATTAATTTAACTATTTGGATTGTTTTGTTAAAATTTGTTTTTTTTTCTTTATCCCAACTAATATTATAAATGCGAAAGTAACTCTGTCTGTCTGTCTGTCTGTCTGTCTGTTACGCTTTCCCGCTTAAACCTCGCAACCGATTTTGATGAAATTTGGCATAGAGATAGTTTGAGTCCCGGGAAAGAACATAGGATAGTTTTTATCCCGGTTTTTGAAACAGGGACGCGCGCGATAAAGTTTTTCTGTGACAGACAAAATTCCACGCGGGCGAAGCCGCGGGCGGAAAGCTAGTGTGTAATAAATTGGTTAAAATCTGTTCTTTTTTTTTCTGTCGGCAAGCTTATTTTCTTTGAATGCTGTATTTACCTGTAAAGGCATATCTTTTGGATTCTAGCTTTCTAATAATGTAACGATGCATGTAAATTGATATGTTGTTGGTAAATCTTCAACAATAAATAAATAAATAAACAAATAAACAGCACTTACCGAGACTTCGGCCCGCGCCACGGTACTAGTACGGACGCGCGAGGTCCGCAACGGTTCAGCGCCTTCCACTGTTGCTGTACTCAGCTTCTGAAGCTCTTTAGAAAGAAAGAAAAATTATTTATTTGACAACTAAAAAGCACAAAAACAATGAGGCGGAGAAAAAAAAAATGTTGCCAAAGAGGGCACCCACTAAGTATTATCTTGACAGTTGACATTTTACTGCCCAGTGCCAAGACACTGGTTTTCAGTGGGTGCCTTGTACGCAGGGGCAAAAAAATATAATAAAATAAAATAAATTAAAATTCACATTAAAATAAAAATTCACCTTTAGACACCGCCTTGGGCACGTCGTCCTTGTGCAGACGTTTCTGCAACTCGCGCTCCAGCCAATCCTCCACGTTATTGGTGATGACGTCGATCGACGCGTGCAAAGACTTTGCGGCGCGCGCCCTGGTTTTAGGTGCCGTAGTCTTCTTTGCAAAGCTCTTCGAGTAGACTGCCTTGATCGGCGGCTTGCCCAGCAGCTGATCGAACAGCCGCTCCGATTCTGGCACGGAATGACCCGATTCGTTGAAAAGTTCCTCGACTCCGCTGACGTCATTCAGGTCGTTCCTCGCTTTTGATCCCTTGAACAACTTCTTGACGCCTCGCACGTCGGACAAATCGTTTTTGGGCGAATTTTTCCTCATAGTTTTCTTGACACCCGACACTCTGCGCAGATCGTTTCGGGGACTGCTTCTTTGGAATAGGTTCTTAACGCCTCGAACGTCGGTCAAATCGTTCCTCGGCGACGCGCGCTCCTTCTGCGATCGGAACAGAGATTTCACTCCCGAGACGCGTCGCAAATCGTTTTTGGGTCCCTCCGCGAACACTTCCTTCACTCTGACGTCACTCAAGCGGTTTTTGGGCGACTTCGCGAACACTTGCTTTATTCCGGCGACGTCGGACAGGTCGTTCTTGATAGACCTTCTGGTTCGAGGCGTGCGTAACAAGCCTTTGACTCCTCTAACGTTTCGGAGATCGTTATTCGGTGTATTCTTGCGGAACAGTCTCTTTATTCCGGATAGATTGGGGCTGTCGGCAGGCGTGCCGATCGGGCTGACGAAGACTTCGGGGGTGATCGGCTCCGTGCGGTCCAAGATGGAGTTATCCGGCGTCCGGTTGGCCACCGCGATCGTGTTGCGCGTTGGCCTCCTGTTGACGACGACGTCATCGTCGTCGTCGAACAGCTGCTTCCTCGAGAACTCCGTCATGCTTTGAGACAGCTTCCTTTTGACGGGGCTGCTGAACAGCTGCTTGACGATGTCGGACTCGTTCAGGTCGTCGATGATCGAGCGCTTCGACTGCGGCTTCTTCGCGGTGGAGTGTTTGTTCTTGACCGCCTCCTGGACTAATTTGACGGCGCTCTTCGGGGTGACCATCTTTTCGTTGCTAGGCTTCGGAGCGCCCTCGTCAGTTTTGTCCGAAGCTAACGAGGAATCCTTGCTCAGTCTCAGCAGACCCCTCCTCGCCGTGAAGCTCAGGGATTTAGACTTGACCCCGGGCCGGCCGCGCGGCTGCGACCTTATGACGCCGATCGTCTTGCGCTTGGAGCCGCCTCGTCCCTTCCTGGACGAGTTCTGGGAAGCGAAGGAGCTCTGGCTCGAATCTAGCAGACTTTGGATGCTGAGGACAGGCGTGCCGGCCTCCTCAGGGCTGTGTCTGTTTTGCGGCGTGCTGGTACCTTGATTTTCCTTCTCGCTGCCATCGGGCGTGGCGTCTCCGCCGCTCCTGCGGGAACTTTTACGAGTCGGCGCGGGACTATTCTGCGGGGACTTCTGACTGACGCGTCTCGACGACAGCGGCGAGGCGTCCTCCATCTGCGAGATATCGCTCGACGATATCAGCATCAAATCGGTGTCGTTGATCCGCGACCGGCTCTTCGAGGCGCGGGATATCCGGGTGCTGTTGACCGAGATATGCCTTTGAGTATCTCGAGAATTCTCAGGGGTTGTTAACGACTTTGATCGGCGAGCGGGGCCCGAGCTCCTCGTGGATACGTTTGTGGAGTTTTTGATAGAACTCTTCCGCGAACCCTGCGACTTCAATGACGAACTTCTCGTAGGTTTGACGTACGGCGTACTGGACCCGAGCAAGGTGCTGGGATCGATAGTGGACCTGGTTCGTCTACCGATGCTGTTCTGAGGCGTCCCGAACGCGGTGGCGCTGCTGTCGATGGACCCGGCGGAATTGTACACCGACGTCGATCTCCCGGATTCATTCGAGTCCATCGACACCAGGTCGACGATGGAGTAGGTTTCCAGGTTTTGAGCCGGGGACCGCGGAGATAGCGTACGGGTGCGGAAAGCAGAGGCTACTGTCGCGTCGGCGCTACGATCGGTCAAGGTCCTGGTGGTGCGGCGCGAGTAGCCGTCGTCGCTTTGAGATGCGTCCAGCGCTTTCTGGAGGATAAGCGTGCCTCGACTGGACTTCCTGCGGGGAGATTCGGGAGACACCGCGGTGAGGGTGCTCCTGCTTCTACGAGACACATCCGGGGACGTCCCGAGGGATTTCTCCAGCATCCTGCTGCTTCGAGAGTGGATTCCCTTTCTCGGGGAGGGCGACTGAGTGCTGGAGGTGTCGGAGTAGTGTAGAGTTAGTTCGTCGTCGCTGGTGGGAGCGGGTTCGAGGTTGCTGAGGTCGAACTTGATGGAGTCGTGTTTGCGCGCGGCGCCGGGCCCCTTGAGCGCGGACTTACGCGGCGTCGGCAGCAGCGGCGAGCCCGAGCGAGTGGTGCACTGAGTCGAGTCGCTGATCTCCAGGATCGATACCTGCGGAGAGATAGTTGTTGTAGCCTTTTATATAGCTAGATACAATACATTATTGAATAATCCTCGTATTTAAATTTAAAACTAGCTCCTGTATCAAACGAAGACGGGAAAGGCTATTGCAAACGGAATCGCCGTTTTAATATTTTCTATGTCATATTCCATATTAATAATTGCAACCTTCCACAGAGAGAAACATTTACATGCAGACTTTAATTGGACTGCTTTTGGTAATTACATCAATTCGTACAGTCCGCGCCAATAAATGGGTAACAATATTGTCTCGCTGCACTCAGTGACAGTGATATATCTATGTATTCAAAAATACCTAGCCAAATTGCGCGGCAAAACATTTAACGTCATTCATTTGCGTTATTATCACATTCCACCCCGACTTTTTTGACTCCCGTAGGATAACCTTACTAAATAATCCATTTCTGAGTAACATGCTCTTTCCAGATATGCACAATGCACATAGCATAGACAAAAAATAATAATACTGCAACACAACAACTACAAAAATTACTCATAAAGCATTCTAACATCTTTCAGGTAGAAACTGAAATATTCCGCCAGGTACTTCTTCCACAGAAACGACAACATATTAACACAATTCCTGTTATTTTATTTGAAAAACAACCGAGACTGTGCGAGTGCGACGTTACAGTGCAATTCGACTTTGCAATGACTGAAGTCGTCCGCGTGACGTGTTTTATACAAAGTCATCGCATAAAAAGGTGCAAAACAGTTACTTAGTCACTCGAACGAATGGTAATTTTGATATAGTCTGAGGTCATTCACTAATTGCATAGCTGCTATGTGCAATACCTACTGTTATTGAAACGTTCTGCTTTAAATTACTATTAATTAATAAATATTATTAGATGATCATTATTTTATTTCAATTACTATTTAGGCCTAAGGATTTTTCATTATTTGTTACTTTCTGATAACATATAAAATTCAAGGTTTATTTTAATGTTTATAATCAATTAACACGCTCGTCTCGTGAATAGGAAATGTATGATCACGAGGTTTTTGTTGCATGCATAATAAATTACTCGCGTATATAGCGTGCATCCTACGTATATTTCAAAGTAAGAAATATGTATGTGAATATGTTTATCTGAATCTTCGTTTTTTGTCAACAACATTTCTTATTACTATTTTTAAGCGATGATACCAGTCTCTGGAATTTCGTAAGTATTATTCGCACCATGTGGCCTGGTGAAATGCAGTGACAATGGTAATAAAATTCTGAAGTAATTTACCTAAAACGACCCGCCCCGACCTAGCAAAAGTTCCTCTTGAATCAGTATCTTTGGCTGAAAACCGCATTAAAATCCGTTGCGTAGTTTTAAAAGACCTAAGCGAACAGATAGCGGGAGCGACTTTATTTTAAATACTATGTAAAAATTAAATAAATATCTCCCTCAGGACACGCGTATAGTACGCGTACCTCTCGAATGCTACTATTTTTTTCCAACGCTGAACCGTGCCAGCTATCATAATAGGAGGGCGCTACTATCAACTGGATTATTAGTTCCGAATTTTGCCATGTTGGATAACCATTAATCACTGGGTTTTTAATTCCGATTTTCGCCACTTGACATTTCAGAATCGTTTGACTATGTAGTGTTAGAGGCCGGTAGATCTATTGTCATAAATAAAACACTGAACTTTCACATTAGATTGCCTCATTTTTAAATACAATTCCCACGTAATTACACGTCCCTCTATTCTGACGTTTCTAGTGTGACATTGACATTACGTTAATGTCACTACGACAGCAGTTCACTGGCTATAACGATACCGTTATTTTAACGTTTTAGATTCTTCACAATGAGGGCTATCGTTTCTATACTTAACAGTTGGCACCCCTGGCGATTGACAGGACCTTACTCTACAGTGGCGCCATCTTGATGAGTGCAAATGCGATAGTCCTCCTGCCACTTTAGCGCTTACCAGTTGGTGCCACTGTCTTCGCTACTCAATTACCTACTACTTTGTTTTTACGTAAATTAAAACGCTGGCTTGTTGGAGAGTGCTTTTATGACATGAAATAATATTTTGACTTAAATAAACAATGTAAATAAATGTGTACCTGACAAGCATGTAATATTATTATGATTTTATTAATGGACACCTTTTTAATTTTAATTTATTTAATGTGACATTTTTGTTAAGTTTTTGCAGGCCGACATTCGGTAGAGAAAGAAAGAAAGAAAGAAAGAAAATACATTTATTTGGCACACTAGAACAACAAATTACAGAATATTAATACGATAAAAAATTAATTTAAAAATTATGCCAAATAGGCTTCCACTCAGCATAATGCCGCAGTGCGTAGCACCACGACGCTGGTTTTCAGTGGTCGCCTGATTGTAGTGGTGGAGAGGCGCAGGTAAACATTAAAAAAACAATACGCAACTGAGCAACGGTGACACATACACATTTTGGCATAAGTTTAAGTAAGGCAGAAACAATAAACATGACAATGATAATAAGAATAACAAGGCACAAGATCAGATACCAACAGTAGATACGTGCAAACAGTCCTCAAAATTGTTACGTGCAGAACTACATCAGTTTTTGACGCTCAATAAGATAAGCCTTGAATCTGGTTTTAAAAGCATATCCTGTCAAAGAGTTCCGGATTGGTGGGGGTATATTGTTCCAACATTTTGTAGCCACGTAACGAAAACTGCCGCGGAATGCAGCCGTAGTGTGCCTTGGGTAGGTAAGCTTATAAGCCATACGCACCGGTCTACAAGAAAACGCCAGCTTGTCGGAGAGGTAAAACGGGTTTCTATTTTTAATTATCCCGAAAAGAAGCCCGGCAAGGTGGAGTCTGTAACGTGACTCCATATTCAGGAGTCCACCTTTATTAAGGAAAGGCGTAACATGAGCTCTGCGTGGGATGGAAAAGCAGAAGCGGGCGCAAGCGTTTTGCACACGTTGGATGATCCTTTTAGTGCGAGCCATAAGACAGCCTCCAATGACTGTGTCTGCATAGTTTAGTTTAGACAGTATCAATGACTCACAGAAGTATATGCGAAGCTCTACACTCAGGAACTGTCTTATCCTATAAAGAACCTTCAACCTATAGTAGCAGCTTCTTACGGTTTCTCGTATGTGATTTTCAAATTTCAGGCTCCCATCCATAAGTACGCCAAGGTTACGCGCCTCATCCACTCGTTCCACACACACACCCCCGATCCTCACCCCCGGGCCTTGGTTTTTTATATTGTGGATTTGACCCTTCGATCCCATAATGATGAATTTGGACTTTTTGGGGTTTATAACGAGGTTGTTTCGCTCTGACCAGTGAGCTACACGCTGCAAATCCTCATTAAGCATATCCACCGCTTTCGCTGTCTCTGCTGGGTTAAATGAGATGTAGACCTGGAGGTCATCTGCGTAGAGATGATATTTGCAATTGCGTATACTCTGAATAATATCGGAACTATACAAAATGAACAAAACTGGCCCCAATATTGACCCTTGTGGAATTCCTCTTCTAATGGGAGTGGCTAACGAGACATTTTTAGTGCCCTCATTGTCGCGGCATACTTCCACACGTTGGGTCCGTCCACTGAGATAGCTATTAAACCACCTTATCGATGCTCGATCAAACCCGTAGTAAGAGAGCTTGGAAATGAGAAGACTCGTATTTATGCTATCAAAGGCGCGAGAATAATCCAATAGCACCAGAATGGTTCCTTTTCCCACATCTTGTGCTCCCAAGACATCATCAATAACATCCAAAAGCAAGGTCGCCGTACTGTAACCAGCCCTGAACCCGGATTGCTTACAAGGCAGGATGTTATTATTTTCTAAAAAATCTACCATTTGTGAGCAAACAATTTTTTCTATGATCTTGGACATCAACGGTAAGATACTTATGGGTCGGAGGTCTCCCACAGAGGTAGGTTGGCTCACTTTAGGTATCGGCTTCACTATAGCCTCCTTCCAAATGTCCGGTACAACTCCCGTTTCAATAGATTTATTTATGATGGACGTGATTATAGACAAAGTTCGGGGCAAGGTAAGCAGCAACATATCCAGAGATATACCGTCAACTCCCTGTGCGTTGGTCGATATACGCTTAATAGTCTTCAACACTGTACTCTCATCCACTGTATGTAAATGGAAAACCGCATTGCCATGGCGATGGGACTGAAAATAATCATGTTCTGCTTGATCAACATTTTCGTTCCCTGGGATATCAAGGAAGTGTCTGTTTATGCAGTCTGCATCACCAATGCCCACAGGTAAATCAATGTTCTTCCCATCATTAAAATCTACATTTTTTCTAATATTCTTCCACAGTGCTTTCGGGTTCTTTGAATGTTTGTTGATGTGATGACGAAAGTAAGCAACCTTTTCACTATGCAATGCAGCATTCACCAATTTCTTCAACTCTTTATAGTAAGCCTTATCACACTCACACTCAGTCCGGCGGCTCCTAGCCAGTGCCCCGTCCCTCAACCTCATCATTTCCTTAATCGTATGTGTAATCCAGGGTGGGCTTTGCTCCTTAACAAAAGACTTTCTAATAGGTGCATGGCGATCAAACAAACGAATAAAGTGATCGTTAAATGCCGATATCGAGTCATTGACACTAATATCGTCCCCGACAAATTGTTCCCATGGCACAGCCTCAACATCTGAATCAAAATCCGCCAGTTTAATATCCTTAAGTGGTCTGTAGGTGATCCATCTAGGCGGTACTTTGGGTTTCCTTACAGGGACCTCACAAGTGACAAATGCGTGGGCACTGAGTTCAGGTATAAAGTCAACACAAACGTTAGACAGCCCTACAACGCTACTGCAAATCACGTCAAGCAACGTTTCAGAGTGTTCAGTAAAATGGGTTGCGGCATTCACAAACTGCTGAAGACCAACACAGCTCAGAAACTCATTGAATTTTCTCGTATCTACGTTATTTGTTGAGAGTAAGTTGATGTTAAAATCTCCCATCAAAATTATGCTGTCATATCTAGCAAATGAACAGATTGACTCGGTTAGCGCATCAAAAAAGGTATCCACATTCATCCAGGGTGGGCGGTACGCAGTGCCGATAACAATTCTGCACCCATTCAGTCCAACACTCAGCCACATCTGCTCAACGGGGGCCACCTCAGGGTGCGGTAGTTGCCTGGCATACAGACCACGCCGCACATAAAAGCCGACTCCACCTCCTCTTGAGCGAGTGCCCTCTGGTCGCGGGACGTGGCGCAGCCTGTGACTCGAGGGAGCAGGAGCACGTTTCTCCTCCCCCGGTCTAAGCCAGGTTTCGTTGATGGCTAGGATATCCACGTCATTTCTGTCCAGTGCTACGAGGAACTCGTCATGTCGTGTTCCAAGAGATCCCGGATTCAATAGGCCCAGAGAAAGGTTCTTTCTATTCTTAGTATACTGTATAATAAATGAGTAGACAATCTGCACGTACCTACAGTTACTCAAATATAGCTTCAACAGAGTTATGTGGCGACGGTCAATAGATATTATTTGACAACTAAGAACTATTGTGCTATAAAAATAAGGCAATAAGCAACGAGTATAATAACAACAGGAATAATCAATATGCAAACATAGCAAACACGAAAACATATACTTCCAGAAGCGAGCAATGCACAGAATCACAGCCAAGATACACAAGCAGATACAAAATATACAAATAGCATCGTCAACAATAGCACTACGCACACAGATACTTGTACAGAGTCTAACCAAGTCAGACATTAATCCAAAAATATAACAGCAATAATAAAAACAAAGTAGAGAGACACATTTTTCCACTATATACATTACAAAATAAAAGGGAAAGAAGTAACAATGATTGTAAAAGAGTGGCAATAACATACACACAACTCGGCTACTGACGAGCCGGACGAACGGCGTCTGAGCCGAAAACCCGGATTAGGTCGTCCTCCGTACGCAAGCGATGGCGCGGGCTGTCCTTACTATAATGCTGACGAGCAAATATATGCCCATTTCTGGTCCAGATAAAGCGCCAATTTAGGCGGCCACCTAACTCGCGTGCTCGCCGAAATAGCTGTCTGTTCATCTGCGTTAGCCGCTCATTCACATAGAAACGCTGCGGCGGGCTCGGCAGGCCCACACCTTCAGTGGTGGCGCCACGGCGCACTCGCGCAGCCTGCAGCAGCCGGTCCCGTACAGCCTGTCGAGCGAGCCGCACGGCGATGGGCCGGGGGCGCGGTGCAGACGCCGCACCAGTTACGGTCGCCGGCACGCGACCCACCCGCACAGCGCTCACAATGTCCTGCTCGGTCAGGTCCACCCCCAGCTTACCGGCCAGTGTAGAGACAATATGGTAAAGATTCTGACCCCCCTCTTCCGGAACACAAGAAATCTCTACGTCATTGAGTAGAAGGTCCTGATCACGCTCGTTGAGTTGCGCCTTCAGCTGGGCAATGGTTGCCGCGAGAGGTTCATCAGACGATCCCGTATCGGCGCGCTGTTCCAGGCGGTCCATTCGCTCCCCAAGCTTGTCGAGGCGGCTCTCGCACTGGCCTACCCTGCCGGAGAGTGTCGCTAAAGTCTCATTTAATTTTATCATTTGTGCTCTGTTTGCCCTCAACTCCTCCCTGATTTCCTCCCTAAATGCACGCATTTCCATCATAAAGGCCTGGAGATCCGTTAGCTCCATAGTAGCATCGTGAGCAGTGTCGTTTGGTTGGTATTCAGCTATAGACATATCCAGGCATGTAGGACTTCCAACAGCAGCGCCGCGGTGATGCGTTATTTTGTCCTCTTCCCCACGCACAGGGGTATTGGTGTTATCATATTTGGGTTGGTTGCTTATACATAATACACACCTCCAGTTCTCTCTGTGCTCCTTCGTTAGGGTATTAAAAAAGCGTTTTTCCGAGACGTTAGCGCACTCCAGATCATGAGGTTGTTTACAGGTCCGGCACGTCAAATATCTTCGGGTTTCTATCACTTTACGACACCCACCGCAAATCAAGCCTTGCGCAATCTTGCTCTTTCCCTTGCTATCCATTTTAGTTTATCAAGAAACGGTATTTTTTTATAAAAATAAAGTAAAAGAAAAAATAAAATAAAAAATAAAAAAAGTAAAAATAAAAAATAATAGTCCTCAGTTGGATTTGAACCAGCACTCCCGAAGTTTAAAGTCCGGAGCACTCCACGCTACACCAGCGCGGCTTATTCATTAGTGACGAAATATGCAATATCTCTCCACGAGTTCCGTTTAACTTGCCAGTTGAACGAACCGGTTTGAATAGACGAGTTCTATGACCGACACAACACGTCACACGCAGAACATTAGCTGCGGTCGTTTACAAATCGAACGGAACGGTAATTTTTGGAGTATTTCTGCTCACTGTTCTTAAACACTCGTATGCTCAGTCACATGAAGTACACAGTTCGATAGGTCTTGCTTCACTGTATGCACTGGTAATACATTTATATTGATCTATGCGTATTTTATAAGCAAAAATTAAAAAAATCCGGGAGCACGTACGAAACACAACCACCTCAGTTACCGCGCCCCGCGCGCCTAGAGCACGCATGCACTTACAAACTGCTTTATGTATAATTTGAACAAATATGTACCGTGTCTCTTACGCAAATAAAAGATTTCTATTTCTATTTCTACTAGTAAGTGACAGGATCTTACTCTACAGTGGCGCTAACTGGTGAGCGCTAAAACGATAGCCCTCATTAACAATACTAAAGTAGTATAGACCAGCGGTTCCCGAAAGGTGGTCCGCGGAACCCTGGGGTTCCGTGGAAAGGCCGCAAGGGTTCCGTAAAAAATATTATCCCATGTTTCGTGACCGACGTTGTTCGCGCGCACCGACTTGTTTACGCACAAGGGAGGGGCAGGGCGTGCGGGCGGAGTAGTACGGGGGTTCCGCTAGGAAAAGTATAATCAATTAGGGTTCCTTGGCAAAAAAAAATTGGGAAACCCTGTCATAGACAATAATAAAATGAGTACTCACGGAGCCGCTAGCGGATCCTCTCTTGCTGGTCCTAGTGGGCGGGGCCTTAGGGCTTCGGCGGGGAGTGCGAGACGCGCGGGCGGCGGGGCTGCGCTTCTTGGCCACGAAGGACGGCGTGGTCTTGTTACCGCGCGGGCTCGGGCCCTTGGCCGTGTGCCCCGTCATCAGCATGATGGCCGCTTGCTTCGTGTGGTCTACAGATGCGTTGGTGAATTAAAAAAAAATGAAAATGAAATTTTTTATTCAGCGACACAAAACAGCATCAAAAATATGAAACAAAACTAAATAGAGTAGGTAATGTGCGTGTCACCGAAACGGTATCCACTCGGCATCATGCCGAGGTGTCATAAGGGACACCACGACGCTGGTCTTCCGTGGATGGTGTTTTTAGATGGTGTTCTTCACGAATGTTGCAGTAAGTATCAGGTAAAATATTTTTGGAATTTATGCTAACTACTATTAGGTCGTCTTTTCTCTGATCCACTCGTTCGTTTTGTGATCTTGTAGGGAGACGCCAAGCATCTGTCTTTCCATTGCTCATTGTGCGACTCGGAGTCTCTCAGCAGACTTTTCTGTCAGCGACGTGGTGGAAGAGATAGAGAGCCGTAAATGGAGATGGGCAGGACACATTGCACGGATGAACCAGGATCGCTGGGCCAGAAAGACCCTGGAGTGGAGACCCCGCAACAACACCCGCGGCAGGGGAAGACCGCCTAAACGATGGACAGACGATATCCGGCAGCAGGCTGGAGTGAACTGGATGCGTGTGGCCAGGGACAGAAAACGGTGGAGGGTTGAAGAGGAGGCCTATGTTCGAAGGCGAACCCAAAGGCTGACATAGATAGATAGATAGATAGACTATTAGGTCAGTGTATGTATTGTGACATTCAAAACTTGATTCAAACTCAAGTGATTCAATCCAGTGATAGTTCGAACGGCACCTATTATAATTTCTTGGAATATTGTTGTTAAACTCGCGCAAGGAATTACAACCCGATCAAATTATGACGCACCTCGCTGGAATGTGACTCGTCCGTACCAGAGCGTCAGGTGCGCAGTTAACTTGATCGGTTGTAAATTATTCGACACATTGAAAGAGCACCTTGCTAGCTAACTGAACGACGTGTGAGATACATGCACATAACTTTGAGATTTCTTTCCTTTTTACATAGTATAAATATTAACAAGCTCGAATCAACATTAGAATACGTAATAGGCGCCAATCGTGACTTAATATAAAAAAAAAAACAAACAAGATCATCCACGAAGACGTGCCCCACCATTTTTCCGCTAATGTTTGAGTGTTATCGATACACGCTAAATTATCCATGAGTGCACACGCACACGACATTAATGACGCTCGGATTGCTCGGATCAAACTCCCCGCACCCCGCGCTTCCCTCGACCAAAAACTGGTGGGGCGCGTCTTCGTGGATGAAACGATCTATAGTCTGGTCTGCGAGCACGTAGAATTTTGTCCAATGACCCCAAGCTACCCATCCTTATCGATCGCAATTATATTGCTGTCGCGACTGTGCGACGGGCGCCCGCAGTGAGTGTGCGAGCGAGTGAGTGTGGGTAACTTGGGGTCATTGGACAAAATTCTACGTGCTCGGAGACCGGGCTTTATACGTACCAATCTGCGTGGGCGCCTGTATCTTGGTGACTTGTCGCTTGTGCGCGCTCTGTGCCTGCCGCAGCACGGTCAGTCGCAGCGGAGTATGTTTTTTGCTAGGCAGGCTCCGCCGCGCCGCGCCGCCCTGCGGAGTGAACTAATAATAAGTATAGGATAGGATATAGGATGTAAGATCGGCAATATACGGACAGCTCGAGCAGTTAGTCAGTGATCAACATACACGGACCGCAGTCAAGAGTCAACAGCTTGAAGCTGCCAGCGATAACTACTCGAGCAGTTGGTATTAACTGCTCAACAAATCACAAGCGCGCGCGCCGTGGAATGAAGAAAGTGGGCGGAGATAACTGCGCGAGAGCTGTTGACAGCTCGAGCAGTCAGTGTATGGCTGGCGACTGCTTGACCGCACGATGAAAATTCACCGTGCTGTCGACCGCCCGAATCAGTTGCAACTGCTCGAGCGGTTCGTGTAAGTGCGTCCATAGAACTTTGCAGTTCACTGTGCAGTCGCAGCTTGAAGCTGTCGACCCTGACTGCTTCAAGCGGTCCGTGTATGGCGGGCCTTATTAGGATAGGTAGAAACAGAAAAACTATTACTTTTTTATAATTTTTAAAACTTTACTGACACAGTAAGTAGGTACGTACTGCTGTTAGAGGCCGGTAGATCTATTCTCATAAATAAAAAACTGGATACTTTCACATTATATTGCCTCATTGGCTATAACGATACCGTTATTTTAACGTTTTAGATTGACGTTACTTATTGTAAAGAAAACGAAATAACTTTTAAACTAAGAGATACCTATATCCTAATAAAATAAAAACAGTAATAATGCAAAATAATAGGAGATACTGAATAATACATAAAATACCCAGAAAATGCCAACAAATAATAAAAAAAGTTACATTTTGAAAAAAATCTGCTTTTAAATTCGTGTTTTTTTGGTTATTTCATAAATTTCTCCAAAAAATGCCCGTATAATAGGTGGCTTTTATTACTTAGTATTATTCTCTATCGCATTACTTTTGTAAAACCAAAAATCGCATGTCTCTATCCCTATCACAACATTTGCTATGATCTACCGGTCCGGCATATTTGCCGGCCCGGAGTAGTGGGAACCGGGCCTAACCCGTTTATAGTCTGGTCCGTGAGCACGTAGAATTTTGACCAATGACCCAAAGTTTCCCATCCTTATCGCTCGCGCGTAATTATATTGCTGTTGCGCTCGCACACTCACTGCTGCCGCCAGTCGCACAGTAGCGCGAGCGATAAGGAAAGGTAGCTTGCGAGTCATTGGACAAAATTCTCCGGCGACCAGACCATAATTTGAATAAAGATGAAATGTTCCACTGACCGCGGGCGCGGGCAGAGACTTGGCGGCGCGTCGCGGGCTGGTCTTCCGCGACGCGATCCACATCTCGGCCTGCGTCATGCCGCGCAACAGCAATATAATTACGCGCGAGCGTTAAGGATAGGTAGCTTGGGGTCATTGGACAAAAGTCTACGTGCTCGGCGACCAGACTATAATTTGAATAAAGACGAAATGTTCCACTGACCGCGGGCGCGGGCAGAGACTTGGCGGCGCGTCGCGGGCTGGTCTTCCGCGACGCGATCCACATCTCGGCCTGCGTCATGCCGCGCAACAGCAATATAATTACGCGCGAGCGTTAAGGATAGGTAGCTTGGGGTCATTGGACTAAAGTCTACGTGCTCGGCGACCAGACTATTTGAATAAAGATGAAATGTTCCACTGACCGCGGGCGCGGGCAGAGACTTGGCGGCGCGTCGCGGGCTGGTCTTCCGCGACGCGATCCACATCTCGGCCTGCGTCATGCCGCGCAACAGCAATATAATAACGCGCGAGCGATAAGGATGGGTAGCTTGGGGTCATTGGACAAAAGTCTACGTGCTCGGCGACCAGACTATTTGAATAAAGATGAAATGTTCCACTGACCGCGGGCGCGGGCAGAGACTTGGCGGCGCGTCGCGGGCTGGTCTTCCGCGACGCGATCCACATCTCGGCCTGCGTCATGCCGCGCAACAGCAATATAATAACGCGCGAGCGATAAGGATGGGTAGCTTGGGGTCATTGGACAAAAGTCTACGTGCTCGGCGACCAGACTATTTGAATAAAGATGAAATGTTCCACTGACCGCGGGCGCGGGCAGAGACTTGGCGGCGCGTCGCGGGCTGGTCTTCCGCGACGCGATCCACATCTCGGCCTGCGTCATGCCGCGCAACAGCAATATAATAACGCGCGAGCGATAAGGATGGGTAGCTTGGGGTCATTGGACAAAAGTCTACGTGCTCGGCGACCAGACTATTTGAATAAAGATGAAATGTTCCACTGACCGCGGGCGCGGGCAGAGACTTGGCGGCGCGTCGCGGGCTGGTCTTCCGCGACGCGATCCACATCTCGGCCTGCGTCATGCCGCGCAACAGCAATATAATAACGCGCGAGCGATAAGGATGGGTAGCTTGGGGTCATTGGACAAAAGTCTACGTGCTCGGCGACCAGACTATTTGAATAAAGATGAAATGTTCCACTGACCGCGGGCGCGGGCAGAGACTTGGCGGCGCGTCGCGGGCTGGTCTTCCGCGACGCGATCCACATCTCGGCCTGCGTCATGCCGCGCGCCGCACGACGCTGCGGCGTGTCGTCGGCGTCGTAGGCTTCGGTCGCTGTCATGCGAGCGCGCTTCGCTTGCGGCGACGATCTTGCGGTTTGGTCTGCGGAGAAATGGGCATATTTTTAAATTGGAACAACTTATATTTTAGCTACTTGTGGGCTAGAAACGTTCTGCGACAATGGACGTTGTACGGGCACGATCGTACATCCTGCTGCACCGTCAGCATCGACCGCCGGGCGGCCCATGAACCCTCAGCGTGCACCGTCGGCACTCTACACCGACGGTACACTAACAGATACCTTTAAATGTGTACAGTAAATAACTTATGTATAAATAGCAATAGCATTATAACAATAAACAGGTATCAACCGTCCGTCGTTGTGTCTCATTTCCCCCCGCTGCGGCCAAGACACCCTTAGCCGTCGCTATGATCAGTCCGGTGAGTCTGCCGGGCTGGCAGCGGGTCCCCGCCGCCTACCTGCCGTCCTAACGCTGCTGCCCTGGGCGACCTGGGAGCAGCTTCCTTCCTATCACACCTTATTATTCTATGTATCTATTGTTAGGCAGGGCTAGGGCTCTAGGGACTTAGTGTCTTACGGAATAGGGACTCTAGGCTCACTAGGGAGTTAGTTCCCTTCCTGACCGCATATCCCGGGCACGGGAGCGGTGCCTTACACCAACGGCCTGAGCCCGTACAGACGTTTTTACTCGACAATAAAGATAGCTATTCTATAATACATAGATAGGCAGTGTATAATAAAAATATTGACTTACCAATTTGTTCAGTGGTGTCTCTCCTCTGTGGCTGCACGATCGCAACCTGCTTCCCGCCGGCGTTACCTGTGGGGATATCATCTAATATTAATTAATGTATTATTTGTAAATGTAGCCTATTTTGACTTTGAGACAATTTTTTTTATCTACAACAAGGAAGCTCTTGGCCTGTATCTCATCTGACAGTAAGTGATGATCAGGCCGAAGGTGGAAGCGAGCTTCACCCGGAATCCTCAACCACGGAGGAACTGATTATCTTACCTCTAACTGCCGGAACACAACAGTGCTGTTAACATTGTTGTTATGGCGACAGACTTAGGTAAGATGGTGGTAGCTAGCCAGGCGGACTTGGAACAAGCCACCAATCAAACCGAACAGTAAATTCTGCCCCCCACAGAGGTGGTTTAAAAGGCCCTCTACTCAAGGTGGACCGACGATCTGATGAAGGTTACTGGAAGTGCCTGGTATCGGGGGACGCAGGATCGGTCGTTATGGAAATCTTTGGGAGAGGACATTGTCCAGCAGTGGACGTTATTTGGCTGAAACGAACGAACATTCTAATAATAAAAAAATCCTTAGAGTATACAAAGACTAAAGCCCGGTCCGTGAGCACGTAGAATTTTGTCCAATGACCCCTAGCTACCTATCCTTATCGCTCGCGCGTAATTATATTGCTGTCGCGACTGTGCGACTGGCACCCGCAGTAAGTGTGCGAGCGCGATAGCAACATAATTACGCGCGAGCGATAAGGATGGGTAGCTAGGGGTCATTGGACAAAATTCTACGTGCTCACGGACCTATATCATATCTCACCGGGCATGGAGGCGCGATGTTGGAGCTCCAAGGCCAGCTGGAGAGCAGGCGAGCGCGCCGGGCCCGTCGTCGCGCCCGAGCCACGCCGTCGCGCGCCGCGTTGTCTCGTACGCACGTGCAACGCTGTAATACAACCATCGTGAACATTCCTGAAGCCTTATACAGAAGCTCAAAATCAAAAAATCAAAATCAAAATTTTATTTATTTGTTTAGACTAATGAAATTAGTACTTGCAAATCGTCAAATGCTCTTAAGGAGCCTATACATGTCTCGTTCTTTTTTTGCCCTACCAGCGCTTCGAGACAAACATTTGGCAAGTGCTGAGAAGAAGCGCCGCAACAAACTCAGTCACCACTGTCTGTCGGTTTAAAAATATAAAAAAGTAGGAAGTTACAATACATTCAGAAGCAAGTTACTTACCACGCGCTCCCGTTGATAGAAGGTGGCCTTTAAGACGCCCATCTAGCACGAGACCGCGTGGCAGTTTTGAATATATTTCTTTAGTGCCGTGCTAATTTCTAGGTTAATTGTTGCGTTTTGATACATATATATTTTATGTCAGGTATATCTTTCCTTGACCAGTCCCCGAAGGCAGCGCCTGTTCACAGTGAACCAGCCATCGCTTCACTCGACCATATTGTAGGGAATGTAGCGACCCGCCTCACACGCCACTACCCCAAAGACATTTTAGTGAGCATGACAAGTCCAAGATATCCTTCTGAATAAGTGCCAGATATAAAACTATTTAGTAGACAAGGTATGAAAACTCCAGACAGAAAAGCAAAGTTGCATAGCGTGCTATGGAGAGGACTATGCTCGATGTTTCTTTACGAAATTGAATCAGAAATGAGGAGATCCGTAAACGAACTAAAGTCGCTGACATAGCCCGACGGATTAGCAAGCTGAAGTGGCTATGGGCAGGGCACATAGTACGCAGAACTGACGGCCGATGGGGCAGCAAGGTTCTGGAGTGGAAGCCGCGTACCGGAAAACGCAGCGTGGGACGTCCACCCACAAGGTGGACCGACGACGTCATAAACGTAGCAGGAAAGCGCTGGACGCAGGCCGCTACCAACCGGGTAACATGGAAAGCATTGGGGGAGGCCTATGTTCAGCAGAGGACGTCCTATGGCTGAGATGATGATGATGATAATGATGATGAAAATTCCTGACAGCTTAGATAGTCAGCCGATAGTTGGGGCCGATTCTAATAGCTGCGTCCACACCGGGCGTATGGGCTCGGGTCGCAAGCTTGTCATCCTGCTCACCCTGCTCTTGAGTAAACAGGATGTCGATCGTGGCGCGAGCCCATGCATCCGGTGTGGACACACCTAATTTGTATGAAGAATCAGCC
Source organism: Ostrinia nubilalis (assembly GCF_963855985.1). Classification (NCBI taxonomy): domain Eukaryota; kingdom Metazoa; phylum Arthropoda; class Insecta; order Lepidoptera; family Crambidae; genus Ostrinia; species Ostrinia nubilalis. The sequence continues at coordinate 232,836 of NC_087111.1, read as the reverse complement.
GATACCGAATCGGTGTGCACTTTCATACATGTGCATTGTGCATACTGATTAACGGCCCGACCCAACTATCGGCCCAACTATAGGCTTAGGGGGCATCTGATAATCACGTGAGACGTTTAAGAGAAGAAGGAGATCAAGCCAATTCTCACCTAATCTTACGTAGGGAAGGGTGGATCCTGGCAAATATCACGTATTATTAACGTATTTACACTAAATTAGGCATTTTAAACAATCTCACGTGAGATAAGAGGGGGCGTCGAGCTAAATCTCACGATATCTCAACAAGGGGGGAGAAGGGACCACCCCAAACTAAACATTTTACACTGACTGGTTTCTAATTTTTAAAATATCAAGAAAACTAGCATCTTGTTACATCTATTATAACAAGAAACAACTAAAGTACTCACCAGGTTCCGGAGCTAACGGTCGCCGCGTGGAAGGCTCGTCGTACTCCCAGCGTAGCGAGCGGTCGCCGATCGTCAGCAAATCGCCGTGACGTAGGGCAGCCACGCTTACCGGCTGACCGTTCACCAGGGTCTCGCCGTCGCCTATGTTGCGCACCACAGTCTGTGGGACAAAGCGACTTCATTACACTTCGGCGCAAAGACTCGTGGCAGGCGGTGTAATAATAAAACAGTGCATATCACGACGATCTAGTGAAGGTCGAGGGAGGTGCCTGGATGCGAGCAGCGCAGGACCGGTCTTTGTGGAAATCCTTGGGGGAGGCCTTTGTCCAGCAGTGGACGTCTTTCGGCTGAAACGAACGCATATCACATCTCACACTCACACTGGTTATGGGTGACGTCACCACTCACAACGACCACCACGTTAAAAACTGAGTGTTTCCATTCAGGCCATGAGGCTCACTGGTGAGCCTTCCCCTACTGAACCGTTCAGGCCACGGGGGTCACCGGTGAACCGTGTGTAAGGTTCAACAAAAACGCTTCTCACAAGCCAAATATTGCAGCTATCGAACAAAACGCTCATTGAAGTGAGCCGTGTAGTCTTCTAGCCTAACCGGACGGCCTGGTTTTTGAATCCAAAAGAAAGGTGAGATGCTACGGCCCATACAAAACTTACCCAGACCCAAAAAGAAAGAGAACTACTTATCCCATTTTTTTTTTTTTGCCTTAGTCTGTGCAACTTAAATAATTTAATTGTTATAATACACAGATGATCGAACGAACTTCATGTATGAATTTCGATAACAACTTCTATACTACTTCACTTATTACAAAAAATATAAAATATTATTACGTATCTACCTGAGTTATCCGATTGTGAAGTATCAGAGAAAATTACGATCCGACGACAGCGTTGGTTGTTTTCGATTTGTTTTTGCTGCAATTTCCTAATTTTTGCTACATAAGTCGCAATCCTTTCACTAGAACTTCGTTTCGGCATAATCATAACTTTTTATTTTTGAATAACAGCAAGGTTCAGACGCGTTGACGTCGCCTCGCACGAAAAAAATCGAGTCGACTGGCGCGAGTGCGCCGGCGGCAGAGCGGTGGGGGACGGGGGATGGATGGCAAAGGCGTAAAATGCTGGCAAAGGCATAAAGCCTTATTCGGTTTTAAAAAATTAACATGTATTTTTTTGATGTGCGAATTTGTAGTAGTAAACCTTGAACTTACCGGCGCGCGCCTACCTGTGGTATGGTATGGTAGTGTGGTTGGATATTTGTGTCGGCGTCACTAAGGAAACATTTTAAGATAACTGATTTCATATTTTTAATTCTAATTATGGAAATATGGACTTCCGCAAAGTAACGCTTGACACTATTAATTAAATTGTTTCCCCCTTACCCATAAAACTTACACGCGCGTTGAAAAGTGTTTTAAAGTGACGTTTAGTATATAAATGTCAACTTAAAACAGTGTTCAACAACTGTGTAACTTTTTATTAGTAAGGGGGTTTATGTCCGCCGCATAATCTTGACCGCTTCACCTCGCGCCCCAGCCGGTCCAGCACCAGCAGCCGCCCGCCCGACATGCTCCAACACAACACCTGGCATACCTGGCTCGCGTGCACCACGACGGTGGCGTGGTGCGGGCAGACGGAGGGCAGCATGACGCGGATGTGCGCGCGCGGGTCGCTGCCGAGCGTGGCCAGCCCGCCCGCCAGCGCGAACCGCTTCACCTCGCGCCCCAGCCGGTCCAGCACCACCAGCTGCCCGCCCGACATGCTACAACAATAACATAATAATAATAATAATAAATACTCTTTATTGTACACCACATATAAAGAAACAGAAAGAAAAGGAACACATAAGGAGAACATAGTCATAAATGTTTATTGCATCATGTTGGTACATTTGGATCTTAAATATTAATACGTCGCGAAACAAGGCCCTGTAAGGGCATTGCAACATTATAAGTACTATCGCCAACAGTGTTAACTGCCCATTGAAAGTCATGTCATCTCGTTCTATTGCAAAGAATCGCCATTTGATTAGAGCGAGAGCAAAAACGGAAATGGATAGTTAACAGTGTGGGCGTGTGTACATAAAATATTAAAATCTAAATTATCAAAATAACATTACAGACAATATCATTCATATAATATCATTTATTCTTGCAAATAGGCCTTCAAAAAGCAAATTTAACCACCTCTGTGGTCTAGTGGTAAGACCACCTGCTTCAGACGCACAGGTCCCGGGTTCGATTCCCAGATTTTTCTGTTCGGTTTGGTTGGTGGTAGGGCTTGTCTAAGTCTGCCTGGCTAGCTACCACCATCTTACCTAAGTCTGTCGCCATAACAACAATGTTAACAGAATTGTTGTATTCCGGCACTTATAGGTAAGATAGCCAGTTCCTTTGTGGTTGAGGATTAGGTCAAGCTCGCTTCCACCTTCGGCCTGATCATCATTTTCCATCAGGTGAGATACAGTCCAAGAGCTTCCGTGTTGTGGATTAAAAAAAAACAAATAGTTTATTCAGTACCTACATAGACCCTTTCCAGGGCACTTATACATGTACACGTCCCAAATATAGCTTGCCCTACCACCACTTCGGGACAACATATGGGCTGGTGCTGAGAAGAAGTAGCAGTTACAGCGAGAAAAATTCGTATAATTTCCGGAAAAATCGCGGGCTAAGCTGCGGGCGGAAAGCTAGTAAATTATGTACAACTAGGCATGCAAAAAGTCCCATCATTTAAATATTTAAAACAAAAATTTTAATATAAAGTAAGACTGAAACCTGAACATTCGGGCCTATCTATTTTCCTTGTCATCTTTCCAATATTTAGATCAATATTAATATTTGATAATTTATTTAAAATGATGACTACCTACACCTACTTTGTTCGTTGAGCATCCCGCATCATCAGCAGCATTATTTATTTACATTTTTTCTTGTTGGCAGTACTGATAGTTTCCCGCCACTTGTTTTAGGTTATTTTGTCCAAATACTTAAATCTAGAGAGTAGAAAATAAATGTTTATTTGGAACAATATAATACGATATTTTTAAATAATAATTGCATAGTTTACGTGCTGCTAGATATTTAAATATGAAGAAAAGATGCTAAGCTTGGGCAACATACCTGTCAAATTTGCGATCCAACGATGCTAATAACACAATTCATAATAAGTCACAATCAAAAACAGTACACTATTACGGCAAATTATCTTTAAATCACAGACTATTGTTTTAGATAAACCTGTGAAAATACAACAAAAATTGAAAACGTCGTGGAGCTTCAACAAAAATACCCTGCGTCCATCAACAATATGGCGTCGGTCAAGAAGTAATGCCAACATTACAAAATTTAGAACAATAGTGTTGTTCTTCCCCCTAATATGGGGGAATTGAATGGCCAAGTTCAAGATGTTTTGTTGTTATAGAAAAGCGCTGGTAGTTTTACTTTTATCGACTTTTATCATTGAAACGACACCAAAATAACCTGTGTGTGTCATGTGTGTGTGAATTAATTCCTCTATGCCTGTGGGTCTAGAAAAGTGGAACTTTTTGATCGAATCGAAAATGGAATCCGTTGAAACTCCATAAAAAAAGGCTTTTAAACCATCTTTCGATATAAAAATTGTCCCATTTGTCATTTTATCTAGAGGGGCTGATTCGTGTTATTTAATGATTTAATCTAAAGTATACTTCCAGTGGAATTTACTAATTAGGATTAATGTAAACCCGCCCTTTGCCCTAGTTTAAAGTAATACTTTTCTATTTTGGCCGCTTGTGGCGCCACTATTTTTGAATCCATAGAGAAATACTTCTCGATTCTCCATGGTCCATGGTCTATATCGGTCTACTGTCACTGTCATTATTCTCACAGATTATAGATGACCCACGTTGAACTGTCCCGCCAAACTCAATGACAGGGGGGCGCTACCATCGTTCAACTATATGGTTTCCAACATGGCAAAAATCTGAACCAGCGATCCGGTATTGACAGTGGCGCCCCACTGTCAATGTCATCGACAGGACAGTCCAGTATTTTGGAACTATATTCTTCATTTCAGACACTTCTCTCATCTGCAACACAAACATTAAATCACTGAATAATTACTACGTTGGAAAAAGAAGATGCAGATGAAGAATGTCCTTTTTCCTTAATTCCATTCTTCCTTAGGCTTTATCCATCGTCCGCCATAAAAATACAAGCACCTCTATCTTGAAAACATTGTTACGATACGATTTTATTATAGTGTTTAGTATTGTTTGATTAAGTTTTGAGCGGACTTTTTCAACAGTTATGGATATAAATAATCCTCAAAGTCAAAGTTACTGGTTTGTGGTACGAGAAGACCAAAGTAATGTTTATAATTTCACGATACAAAATCCGCCTCGTAAGTATTTTGCTATTCCTTTTTTTATTAAAGACCTATAGCTGAATATCAAATAGTAGTAGTATTACGTAAATATGTAGGACATAATCTAATATTTGGACGTCCTATGGCTGAAATGATGATGATGAATCTAATATTTAATTTTCAGTCGCTAATCAAGAGGCAAGATATATTGTTGATGCTGTAGACCATCGACAGTATTTTCAAATAAATGAAGCCCCAGTCGTCATACCTGAGGACACTATACAAAACTGTGACAAGGAAGTTCCTAAACAAGAAGAAGAAAACTTCTGGGATCGGAACAAAATTAAGATGTTACTCACACTTTGCCTTGAAAATAGGTTTAAGAATGCTACCAAAGACAGAAGCTTGTGGAATGAAATTGCCTGTTTAGTTGGAGCCACATCAGATGAATGTAGCAAAAAGTATAAAAACCTTCGAAGAACCTACATAAGACTATTGAAAAAGAAAAGAATGGGTAAGGATATCAAATGGGTTCATTTTAATATCTGTGAAGAAGTATTCAAAGAATGCAAATCATTGCCATCTTCTATCTTAGAGCCGTGGGAAGATGGTAAAGTTAGGAGGCTATTAAGTCTCTACATAGAGAATCTAAACAGATTCCGGAGCTCAGATTGTCTTCAAAAAGAAATTTGGAAGGATATAGCCACAGCATTGAACACAACAGAGTACAATTGCTACCATAAGTTTAAGAATCTAAAGAGAAATTATTTCAACTGCCTGGGACGAAGTCAAGAGAGTGGGAAACTAATGAAATGGCAATACAGTCAGTATTTTGAAAGAATTTTCTATAACTACAACCCTACTGTGGGACCCTGGGACAGAGCCAAGACAAGCCAGCTGATCCAGGCTTACAGCCAAGCGGCACACAAATTCAGAAACCCTAGATACCAAAAGAAAGAACTTTGGAAAGAAATCTCAACAGTTGTAGGTGTGAGTCCTTTTCAATGTGATAAAAAGTTTAGAAATTTAAAACAGACTTTTATCAGATTAAAAATGAAAGCCAATTCAGGAAAGTCCACAAAATGGAGATATTATAAGGATTTTGAAACAATCTTTAACAAGTCATCATACCCATCTAACAATGATAATGTAGTAGAAAAAGTAGTTTACAAGTATCAAGATGATGATTATGTTGACCAGCTGCTAAAATACTATTTAGAGAATAAGGATAAGTTCAATGATCCACTTGTGAAGAAGAGAAATGTATGGAAGATTATTGCCTCTAGGTTGGGACTCGCTATAGAAGAATGTGATAGAAAGTTTCGTAACTTGAAGCAAACATATATGAGGTTAAGAGAGAAAAAGTTGGCCACTGGAAAGTGCAATAACTGGCCTTATTATCACTTGTTTGAAATGATTTATGACGAACCTAAGTCTTTAGGAACAGGGTACAGTCACAGTGAAGAAATGGAGCAAAAGTTTGCATCAGAAATTAAAAGGGAGTTGAGAAATATGCAAGAAAAAAGGGATAGAGAGAAATTTGAAACACTTGTAAAAGCAATAGAAGAGTCCAACAGTATTCAGAGAGAAAGAAATAGAATTCTTCAAGCTTTATTAGACAGAAAATAAGATGTTCACCATAATGAGTCACTGCCTCCAGAAATCACCTCAGGTAAATTGGGAAACATTACAAAAAAAACACTTAATTATTTGGTATTAAGTAGTAGTTAATAATATAGAATACCAATACTTGTTACGATTTTTGCTATAAATTTTTCTAAAACGATTCGATACGAGTGACTGACGACCGATTCTGTATCGATACTTGACGACCGGATGCTATATCGATACTTGATGACGGATACTGTATCGATACTTGACGACCGATACTGCATCGATACTTGACGACGGATACTGAATCGAAACTTGACGACCGATACTGTATCGAGTAAAAGTATCGATACCTCGATGGTATCGTTTCATTCCCCCCCTACTCCTCTCCTCCTTGGTGGAAAAACCGCGGGCCTTATAAACAGGTACTTAACCGGGTGGAAACCGCGGCGAGTCTTACAATAAAAACTTCTGAACCAATTTTGATTGAACTAACGACAACAACACAACTTGTATAAAGGACATCATCCACGTTTCATATATTTTTGGTCCATAATCAAAAGTGCCGGCCAATAAAAAGAAGTGCTGTATTCTGACAGAATACGTCCGCCTTAGCATTTGTTACTATGACACCAAAGCTGTAGCACCACTGTGCGTCGTAGTATTTGAGATCAAAGTCAGTCGTTTCATATATTTTTAGAACTCAAAAGGTCAAATACTACGATGCACAGTTGTGCTACAGCTTTGGTGCCATAGTAATAAATGCTAAGGCGGACGTATTCTATCAGAATACAGCACTTTTATTTTTTGGCCGGCACTTTTGATTTTTTGGACCAAAATGGATGATGTCCTTACCTACTATTTCTCATGTGACTAAGGTTTTTAATGAGAAATAAATGTTCTTTAAAACTAACGAGATGGATAATATAACCTTATGTACATACATTATACCCTGTCAAATAAATTTTGAAATCTGTTTACAAGTGAATGAGACAAAACCTATGTGACAATCAAATTGAAAACCTTTTGAAGTGGGTTAAATAAAAGGCGTAAAATGTTTAGAAATGTTTTTATTTTATTGTTACCGTTCTTATGCTTTTATATGTATATGTACAAACAAACTATAATAGATTATGAGTTTTCATTCTGAAATGAGAAATCGTTAGCAAATTCAATTTATGTCGACGGCTACTCGATCAATGTCTTAAAGTACACTGATTATGCTTAATTACGCCTTAACTTAAAAATACATCTGTGTGAATTAGACTTATAATATTAAATTTGACATCCATAACACTATACCACAGTAAGGAATGGAAAAAATTTAGTTTAGAAAAAATAATAAAAAAAAATCAGTGAAGAAATCACACTCGATCATCGGTTACGAGCTCTGAGTCAGCAGATACCTCGACCGGTAAGAACTATCACGACAATCGCTCACACGTCCACTCTCCAGCCACGCGATCGATACAACGCTAACCTATCTGAATTACCACACTATGCACTAGCATTACAACTAAGGGGCCGCGCCGCCGCTCCCGCCGGCGGTGGCGCCGGCGCGGCCCGGGCCTCAGGCGGTTCACTTCTTGGCGTTCTTCTTCGGCGATGGAGCTTTGCCTTTGGCGTTATTTGACATTTTCGCCTTCTTCCCTTTGGGCTCGCCCTCCTCGTCGTCCTCATCCTAGGAAATTAAAACAATATTAGATTCAGCACTACAAACGTTCCTCCGTCCCTCATGGATACAAAAGTGACTTGAACATTCTAGTCTTGTACAAGGAATTTTACTAAAATACCGATGAATGAGCGGCTCTAAAAACAACCGCGACCCTATCTAGGGCACACGTGACCGACCCCCCGGACCGACGTAACGTCTGCGCGGGACGAGGGCTCCCCGTGACTATCTACAAGGCATTTTATGAATACAATAAAAACTAAGGTACCATATAAAATGATCTAATTACTAATAAATTACTTGGATAATAAAATATCAAAACAATCAGAAGGTAAAGGGGACTTGAATAGGTACAGAAAACCAACAGCCAATGTAAGTTATTGAACACTATTGTTATCAAAATAAATTTTGATTCATAAAGCCCAAATTCTTAAAAACTGGTGTGCTAGCTAACTAATTAATTAGCTATTATGGTTACTTAGGTAATTATAAAGTAAATAGTTTCTACAAATAAGTAAATCTAACACTGTAATACAGAACTGGGCAGGCTCCTTTTCCCTCTGAGCATCTCTACTACTTTTATTATAATAATTTTTAAATTAGTTGAAGGTTTTCAGTACCTCATTCGTCTTGCGCTTGCCAGCTGACGATTTCCTTTTATTTTCGTCATCCTGTAAATGCAGTAATCTACTGAATCACCATAATCAAAACACTGCACTTTCCTGTATCCAATAAACAAAGAGACAGGTACAAAATAACTACAAATAGTCCTATAATAGGAGAGACAAAAAGAGTTCTAGATTGAACAGTTTCTATAACACTAAGCTTAGAAATAAGATGTTGAATATAAGTTGAAAGGGATATTATGCTTTTAGCAATGAGTCTAAAGTACATCAGACTACATTTTCGTAGCAAAACAGCACCTACAAGAACTAAGTTGCTAGTGACAACTTTGAGCCGTCTTCTGTACTGTTTAAAAAAAATTGATATCAAGTGTGAAATAAGAACAAACCTTCATATCATCTTCCTCTTCCTCATCCAGCATCTCCTCGACCATTTCCTCCATGTCCTCGAACTCCTCCACCAGCGCTCCCAGAAGGTGCTGTCCGATCAGGTGCACGGGGCCCGAGCCCTGCAACACAACCAGCGTTAACTCCCATTCCACAAACATCAATTTCCCCAAAATACAGGTATAAAATCAGACAAATGCCTCGAAACGCATCACAGGTGGACGGTGCAACTTCAAAACGAAGTCGCGCGCCCATCAAATTACACAAGGTAATGGTTTAGTTTTATCATCATTTGAATTTAATGTTTCCGGTTTGTTAATTCATTTTGCTCATTAACTGCAATTACTGATAAGTTAATAGTGGTAGTTAATAATGGTATCTAAGGTCAAATATTGAGCATTTGCAATACCAATGAGCAAAAAATGTATCAATTAACAAATTACTAATGAGGGCTATCGTTTAGCGCTCACCAGTTAGCGCCACTGTAGAGTAAGGTCCTGTCACTTGCTAGTAGCGAAGACAGTGGCACCAACTGGTGTGCGCTAAAGTGGTAGGAGGACTATCGCATTTACACTCATCAAGATGGCGCCACTGTAGAGTAAGGTCCTGTCAATCGCCAGGGGTGCCAACTGTTAAGTATAAAAATGATAGCCCTCATTAACAGCTAACTATTCTTGTATCCACAAGATATAGCCGTATCTTACCTGAATAAGGGTGAATGTGACTGGGGCATCTGGGAACTCGATGTCGAGGCGCGCGTGTCGCGTCTCTCCCGCCTTGAGGACTGCTACAGGGATCTTGATTGAGTCCTGCAGGGACATTGTCTCAACCTGCCCAGAGACATAAACAATATGTTAGTGTAAATGCTAAAACATTTTGCTGGTCTGATCTGCTTGGTAAAAGACATTGATATTAAAAAATTATGTTGAGAAGTAGCAACATGACAGTCAAGTTCATTCATCAAAATATTTATGTACAATTCAATAGTAACTAATTAAAGTAAATAGGGATACTGAAAGCTTACACAGATGAGTATTATTATCAAATTGAAAAATAATTCTGAACATTTTTGTTAATAATAGATAGAATTTGTTGTGTTGAATACTCAAACATTCACTCAAAGCATACAGATTCTATACAACTTTAGTTAAATTATAATACTAATTCCAATAACTTCATTTATAGCAAAATGAGATGGCAATAGTTAATGTTGATTAAAAAACTATAGGTATTTATAAATATTTTAGGTTCCTTGAACTTGGTACTTCATATTTTATGTTGAAAGAAATAAGTCAACATCATTGGGTGACTCATTGTTATTGCCTCATAAAATGTAATAAGAAAGATGTAAATTCATCCTACATAATTCACATTTTTCAAAGGTTAGAAGAGATTAGGATTAATTGTTGTATGATAAATACCATGATTCATGTGGTATTTTTAAAATACCATGTGATTAAGTATAATACTTTTTATGAATAAAAAGTTATTGATGTTTTGTCAACTTTCAATAAGTAGGTATACCAAGAATAGATTTTATAGGTATTATTGCATATCATGGGTTCCGTACCTGTACAACATTGAGTTCATCTGGCTTGGCGTCTGGCCCGAGCAGTGCCTGGCGGATGAGCAGCTTGTTGCTGCGAGGGTACTCCGCCTTCGCCTCCGGGTCCCACGTCTCGGACTGATGCGACGCCGACAAAGTCACACCTGGAACGTCAACACTCGACGTTACCTCCAATAACGATTCAAGAACTAGCGAATTCAGTATACATTTATGTACTACTGAGAGCGAGTCCAATTATAACCCTTCTGTCCATCAACACAAAGTACAACATGGCACTTCATGGAAGGATTGTTGTGTGTACAGCGGGCAACCGTTAGCGACCGACCCGTGCATGGTGAATTTGCGAACATAACCTCCAAAACGCACGATGCTCATTATAGAATCGAAACGACCACAGCATAACTTCGAAACGGCCTTTCCAGTAGTGAACAACTATGAACCGCTCGCTACGAGAGGTCGCGATGACGCTTGGACGCCATAATTTTGAATTACGCGCCTAACGACAACTCGCACTTGAGATATAAGCAAAGGCTTCTCGTTCCCACGAAATCAATACATTCCACACACAGCCTAACTATTAGCTTCCGAAGTGATAAATACGCCATACTGATATCATCATGGTAAAAATTAGTCATTTCATTTTGGCGAAAATGGCGGCAAGTTAGTTATGGAGACAAGTTACCAACAATCCAAGTATTTTCATAATTTATATAAGGTGTGGCCAATCGGTACAAATATCCATCATTACGTTCAGAAGACGGAATACATCAGATAAGACATTATTGGCGAAATAAAATGGCGAGCCGGGTGTCAAAGCAGACGCTCATAATTTTAACACAATTTAGCTAAGAAGTACTACTGCTACACGTTAAATAAACATACGTACAAAAGCAAAAGTTAAATGAGATTAGAACTTACCATAGAAATATTCGTCCGACATGGTGATTTCACTAATTTATTGAGATTTTGCGACACGTTCACGTGCGATGCCGGCGCACACAAATCTGAGAAACGATGTTGCCAGTTGTCAACACTGGACTGCCGGCCGACCCGCCCGACCCTACCAAAGACCCTACTACGTTTCGCAACCGCAACAATGGACAGTCCCACCCCAAATGACCCTCTCTCTCTTTCTCAGCGCGGGGAAACTTCGCAAAACAAACAGCACGTGGCATGAAATTTGTGGTATTTATTTAATATGAACTTCAACAGCCTTTACAAATACAACTAGAGTTTGTAGTAGCTTGAAAAACTTAACATTAGTACATGTTCCATGGAAGAAAGATAGGTAGAGGTAATATTAGAATAAAATCGTATGCAATTTGAGTTTTATGATTAACCAGCAAGCTTTTGCTGTATTTTCTTTATTTACCCAAGCATACTTAAATGTTAATTTGTTTAGTAAATTATAAAAATAATAACAATGTAGATCCTAGCCGAAAATATATTTAAATATGTTGAATACAGTAATGTTGGACCTGTATTTCCTTCGTTTTTCTTTGTTTTTGTGTTATCGTTCTTTGATAGGTAGATCTAGGTATGTATTAAACCTAGGAAACCAGTTTTTATATTATTTTATTATTATGTGGGTGTATTAGGTAGATATGCCTATAAACCTAAAAACCTACCATAATAATAATTAAATACATACCTATTGTTTCATTTATTTAGGAAGCGGTAATAAAATCTTATTATACAGGGTGGAAACCATAAGTGATCTCACTCGATTATTTCTAAACTATACAAGATATTGAGAATCTGACTGATTATACTGATCGTGAAAGTGCTTTACGAGCTCTTTCAAACGATATCAATAATTACAGAATAAACTGGATCTATCCGAAAATTCAATGTTTCTAGCTTCCTTTTTATTTAAGTATTTATTTAATCTTTTGCACACAAAAGTGATTTATGGTAGCGGACTTAATGCCGGGTGGCATTCTCTACCAGTCAACCACAGATCAAGCTTAATAACTTATCAATACATACCTAAACATAATAATATTAAAAGCGTACTTATACATCACATAGAAAAAGTCTTATTATTCCTTAAAATGGTTGATTGATCAAGTCTTGTAATTATGTATTGCGCCTTATTAATACGTTAGCGGATCGAATTGACTTATTTGCTTGCTCTCTGAATGAGTTCACAATAGCTGCTCTATACGTGATTTGTTATTGTTAAGATTATTAGAATATGGTTATAGATATAAGTTTAGATTAAGCATTATTTAACAAAGTATGTTATACTATCGCATTAGGCGTCAACCTGTAATGATAGTTATAAGTGTGGAAAATAAATAAATAAATAAATAAAAATGTACCTATTTAATAATATCCCACCGAAGTTCACCGAACACACCGTGTAGTAAGGCTAAAAGAATAGTTACCTATAGAATACTGCTGAATTTTGATTAGATAGCAGCCCCCATGACAAAACGTGACAATTGTAGTGTCGAAAGATCTTTTTTTGTATGTAGTTACAACGGATTCTATTTTTGATTCGATCAAAAAGTGCCACTAGTTATTTGTAAGAAAAATATTGTGCATTTTACTTTTCCAGAAATGTTGTCATTGTAAAACAATTTACCTCAATTACAGGGAAACCATAAATTTATGCATATGGCAGTCCGAATAACCAGAGACAATTTTTTTTTTTACTTTAACCGAATACGAAGAAAATACAAAACAACCGTGAATTACTGACAGTTCAAGGAGGGCGCTCTGGTCGGTTTATTCCTGTGGTTTAATCTCAATAACATTTCACACAACGTAGCAAAAAAGAAGACAAAGGCTAGTGCTAATAGGTCTAATGGAATAGTTGAAAGAATTATTGAAAACTTGTTTAATTAAAATATGTACCTCTTTTTCCTTCTTGGTAGATAGGTATTATGTCCAATATTGCCTAGGTACCATCGGCAACAGTGTGTCATGTCGTCTCGTTCTATCGCAAAGAATCACCATTTCATGAGAGTGAGAGCAAAAACGGACATGGATAGTTAACAGTGTGGCCGTGTGTACCTACTGTAATTCCTTCTTTAAACTCATTTAATTAAATAAATGTAAAGAAAAAAACTGTTACAATTCATTTATTACTTTACTTATTTTCTTAGGAGAACCAAGCAAGTGTCAGAGTTTGACCTATTAATGGAAGAAGTAATTTTGCAGGCATTATACAAATGATTATTCGATTTCATAATGTGATATCTCATAATTAATTCTGAATACTTAAAAGCATTAGTCCTGTCTTTTCTTTTTCCTAAGTATTCTGCATGAATATTTTTACATAAATAATTTGCAAACTTATGCAATGAGGATGTTAAGCGAACTTTTAGCTGAGTATTTTCGTAATGTAGGCTCGCATTGTGACGAAGGATCTTAAAATACTTTTTACTATCTGGTGGTACATTACCATATTCAACTAATGTTCTTAATAGTTCATCGAGAGATTTTTTATTTTCTTCCAAAAGTAATATTATATTTTCACATGTCTGTAAGAAAGTACCAATTCAATTATTAGCTAGTCCGATATTATGGTCTCTACAGTAATGATGGAATAATGATTTTATTTTATCAATAAGTACCTACTTTCTGACTTTCACTTTGCAGTGTTTTAATGTTTCTTAGCAATGCCTTCTTGCTCTCTTTAATTTTTAAGTATTTATTACAAATGTTACAAATAATTTCATCCTTTGATCTCAGTTCCTCTCTTATTATGCTGTCAATTGTATCTCCTTGCTGAAAATAACAGTAAATATAAAATATCGTATTTAAGCACTAACCACTTAAAAGTACAGGTAGATATAGCATTTTATCAGCTCAATGACTTACATTGTAATAGTTGTAATTACTCTCCGATTCGTTTTTGTTTGCGATTCTTTTGATTTCATCAATTAAAAATTCCTTTTCTTTCGTGTGCATGTCTCTGAAAAGATACAATAAAATAATTACATAACTGTATCTTAATGATAAAAAAATACTTATTCTTTGCTAGTTTGTTTTTGTTTATCGACCTTTCGTCTTCTAATTGCTGGTGTAAATTTCTGGTAGTTCTTTGAGCTGTCTTAAGTTCAACGTACAATTTTTCTTTTTCACGCGCTAGGGTTCCGATAGCGGCATCTCTTCCTTCTACAGTTTGTTTTAAAGATTCGATTGTTTGCTTAAGTTTTTCTACTTCAGATTGTAATTTAGTTACTTCTTCAGAAGGCGTTATAGATTTATTTGAAGAAGATGATGAAAGAAGAGAACTTTTGGACAATATTCGTATATAATTCATTCAGTAGAAGGTATGAAAACTCATAAAAAACTGGTAAATTTTGGCAGAATTTGGATGAAATATCATGTCACATTATTTATAACGTCAAGTGACTTTTTTATGCTACTTGATTGAGACATTAAGCGATTTTAGAACAAAAATCTTATAAAATAAATAAATAGATGTGATCTAATATTTAATAAGATGTGAAAAGTTGCTCAGCCAAAGCTTTTTCTTTTAAGGGCAATCAACCAAATCACCAAATTCCTCTATAAGATCAAAGGGTTAAATCGTGGTTAAATAGTGTTAAATGATCCTTGGCCTTGTTTGTTCAATTCAAGTCTGATTTAATCTGTGGTGTTTAGCCATAGACAAGAGATGTGGTAGAATGTGATGATTGGTTTAAAGCTGGATTTTCTTTCTTTCTCTAGTCATTCATTGGATTTTTGATTATTTTGATTGGCCAATATTTATGATTGCAACTTGATTCCTTTACTATCCAATAGGATTTTTGGAATTTGACATTAGCCAACTCGATTTGTGAATTTTGTGAGCGGTGACATAAAATTGACACAAAATTTGTCAAAATACCGTATAAACATAATTGCCTTTTCTCCATTGTTTCTTTTATGTTTTCTCCCGAGTTCCCCGAGTTTATTTTATCCATTAATCCGAAATACTTATCAAGATTAAATTACAGTCACCGTCTCACGTCATCTCTCGTGTTCCCTTGCTGCAGTAAGTGCATCGAATCGCACGAGTAGTTAAGTTCTTGACCTTAGTGACTGATGTCGTGATGTTTTATGTTGTGTAACGACGCCAAAAACTAGAAGACGGACGCTGCCAAGTTTCTGAGTAATGTGCAATCATCAACGTCCACACGATATGTTCAGGAATTCAGACATCCCGATAACTCGTAGCTCCGTTAGATGTCAGATTTCAACGTATTCTAATAGAGTGAAATCGGTTTCCTTTCGTTTTGCTAGGAAGCTATTTGCGCGTCGTCAACGCGTATCGCTCGTTCTGTACGCATATTTCACGTGATTTTACTTTTAGGTCACAAGGCGCACTCTCTCTGACCGCCGAACAGCGAACGGCGCACACCTGTGCAAACAGCGGCGGAGTGAGACGGAACCTCGTACGATGCGAACCTCATAGTGGCGGGCGGCAGCGAGCGAGTTCGTTCCTGATGTTATAATTGATGGTACAATGAGTGAGGAGGCGCAGAATGCGAGCCCGACGCCCGCGCCCGAGCCCGCGCCCGCGGCGCACGCCGACGCCTCCACCAACGTGTCACAGGCACAGGTCGCTCAGGTGTGCTCCGTGTTTAATTGTTTACTCTTCTTTTTTTCTTTTTTCAGCCAAATGACGTCCACTGATGGACAAAAGCCTCCCCCAAGGTTTTCCACAATGAACGGTCCTGCGCTGCCCGCATCCAGGCTCTTTCCGCGACCTTTACCAGATCGTCGGTCGTTTACTCACACCATTCATTTTGTCTAAACTTGTTGCAAATATTAATCGTATCAGATTCATTTTCAATGTGTGCTATATTCGGCTTAGCGTCTAAGTCTGCTAAAACTGTGCTAAATACTATGCCGCTAGCAGGTTTACGTTCTAAGCTGATGATATGAATTTGGCACTAAAAGTAAAGGTGAATCACAAGTGATACCGGTTTCCACATTTTTATTGTTCTGTTGTTGTTTATCTTACTGTGAGTCAAAGAGGTCTGTAGGTATAATAAAAACAAATATAAAAAATTAAGGTTCCAAGCAATAGCTTCAAATCTGCAATGAACAATATGGAATCTGCAACTGGAAATAACATATGCAGTTTAAATTTTTGTTGCAGTAGTTGACTTTATTTTACAAACTTTTCTTATAAGAATGTTTGTTTCAGTCAAATGACGTCCACTGCTGGACTAAGTATATGACTGTAACTTGTTTTGTGAGCCTTAATGCAATGATCTTATAAGAATACAATCAGAAAAAATGATCTGGTATTTTACAATAAAAACAATTATGTCTCCCCACTGTCTTTTGGATTTATAAAACTAAACAAGTGATCCAAAACAATGAACCAACCTTTAAAGGTCAAATAATAAACCATCACAGGGTTATTTGGTAATTATGGTACACCTGCACTTCTTAAGATGCTTAACTAAAACATTGTCGTAAACTTTGTAAGCAGTGGCATAGCTAGGTAACCAAGGGCCCTGGGGCAAATAAAAAAATGGGGTCCCACTGCAATCTAAACTGGTTAGGTTTTATCAAGTTTATTGACATTAAACTTACTTACTCCTGATACAGCTTTCGAATTTCTCTCTATTTATACAGGGTGTTAGGTAAATGGGTATATGAGCCGACACTAGCCCATGCCCATGTTAACATGGGCATATAAATGGTATGGTAAAGTCAGAAATTTGATATCATTTTATTTTTTTTTAATTTTCATACAAATTAAATTTTATAAAATCCGATTTGTATGAAAATAAAAATAATTAAAATGAAGATCAATTTTCTGACTTCACCATACCATTTATATGCCCATGTTAACATGGGCTAGTGTCAGCTCATATACCCATTTACCTAACACCCTGTATAGAAAATGGAAGAATTTTTCAAAGTTCAGTTTAATTGAGATTTCTGGTAAGGATTCGGGGGCCCCCTGAGCTTGGGGGCCCCAGGGCACTGCCCCGTCTTGCCCCTTAGTAGCTACGCCCCTGTTTGTAAGTCGCGTTTGGTGCAGTACTGTGCTTGTTGTTGCAGATGACAGCGAGCTCCGCGCCGCCCGCGGAGAATGGCAAGTGGAGCTGCGAAGTGTGCACGTACGAGAACTTCCCGCTCTCGCGAAAGGTACACCAATCAAAAGTGACAGCATGTAAATCGAATAAGTTTTTCAAGATAATAATTAATGATAGAACAGCTCAGAACTAATTATTATGATGATGATTTCGTTTTGAGTTGATAAATAGTAACATCTTTTGTTTCTTGTGTGCCTACTAAAGCCTGGTCCGTGAGCACATAGAATCCCGTCCAATGACCCCAAGCTACCCATCCCTATCGCTCGCGCGTAATTATGTTGCTGTCGCGCTCGCACACTCACTGCGGGCGCCCGTCGCACAGTCGCGACGGCAATATAATTACGCGCGAGCGATAAGGATGGGTAGCTTGGGGTCAGTGGACAAAATTCTACGTGCTCACAGATCGGGCTTTAAATCAAATAAGTGTTTCAAGATAAAAAATAATGATAGGACATTTAACTAAATATGAAAGAGGTTCACAGCTCAAAACTGATTAGGTATATGTTTAGTTTATGATTTCGTTTTGAGTTGTCAATTCATCATTCCAATTTCTGCCCGGTTGGGAATCGAACCCTGGACCGCATACTATCCTCTCAAACTTTCAGCCAATTCATAAAGTTCCATCATCCATGAGCGAGGATTGGAACCCACAAATTAGGGTGAATCTATGACTTTAACACCCATATTCACAAAGGATGCTTGCTTAAGTAAAGCAGCAAATCGAACGCACAGCGTTGAATAGAGCTCTGGGATTGGCTCGTGTGTCACCCTGTGCGTCCACGCGCACTATGAGACCTCATAGTAATGTTTGCGAAAGGGTGTATGATTCTACATTTAATGCACACCAGGCTTTAGAATGAAGTTTTTGCGCCATTGTTGTCTGAGCCATGCAGCTGAAATTAGGAAGCTGATATGGAGACAATAGACTACTTTAGCTTTTTTTGTTAGTTCTGTGAAAATATTGTTGCTGCTTAAAACAATGCTACTAGTGTAAAGTAAACATTGTGGCGTGAATGAATACCTTGTGATTATGGTTGGCAAGTTCATTTCAGTTTGCTCACCACACTCAAGTTTTACAAAGTAGAAGGATGATTGACCTTAAAGATAGTAGTGATTAAATAAAATGAAACTGCTTAAGAATTCCATTAACTAAGATGCAGATAGTAATCAGGTTCAGATCATTACACATAAGATATTTTTTTTAATGTTTAATTGCCTAGCACGCATCAATATTTATGACTATGTACCTATATTTTAAAGACTGTAAACCCTTGTAAAGCTAAAGGAGGCTGACAATAGTGACTGAGTTTTTTGCGCTGCTTCTTCTCAGCACTGGCCCATTTATTGTCCCAAAGCAGTTGTAGGTTTAAAAGCCTATTTGCAAAAATAAATGAGTTTTATGAGTTTTTTTGAGTTTTTACATATTGAAATGTAGTAGTAGTGTTTTGTTTTAGTTAGCATGTGTTTAGTTATTTGTAAAAAGTGTTCATATGTGGACGTGCCAGTGTGCTCCGCAGTGCACCATGTGCCGCGCGCCCAAGACTTGCCTCAACGAGAACATCTTCAAGCTGCAGGACGATGCCAGCGCGCTGCCCACGCAGGACGTTTGTGGTAAGACTATACATTACTTCACCTCAGTCCACTGCTGGACATCTTGCATTGCCTTTGTTGTTGCAATTCACGAAGGCGAGTGAGCTTTACATGTGTGGTGGCTCGCTACTGTTCGTTTTTCATACGTTTTGATAAAGCTCGCACACTCACTGCGGGCGCGCGTCGCACAGTCGCGACAGCAATATAATTAAGCGCGAGCGATAAGGATGGGTAGCTTGGGGTCATTGGACGGGATTCTACGTGCTCACGGACCAGGCTTTAGACATTATCATTACACTATCGTTATGTGCATGTACACGTACACACACAAGTAAAGCTCACACGCCTTCGTGAGTTACAAGAACTCTTCACTTCAGTCCACTGCTGGACTATTGTCTTGCCTTTCTAATTATCTGCTATTGTGGCGGAACCTCCTTGCGTATAGCGCTGCTTTATTTTACGGGAGGGATAAGCGTCTCACGCTTTCCAATTAGAATTCCAATTAGAATCTGTCGCCCCGACCCCTGGCAAAGATGGTCAATTCTTCATTAGGTTATTTAATTTGTTCGAATTGAATAAGTTGATATATTAAAGTTCACTTCACCTGCTTATTGTAACTTGACCTGAAAAGTATTTAAAAATATCATATCCCCGTTTTCTCTAACGCTCATGTACAGTCAACAGCACATCAAGCTATACATTTTCGTTGCAAAGTCGCCCCTATCGCAACTACGTAAGATACCACAGTGTTTACGTTGATGTGCTGTTGACCATACTATTTCTGGTTAGGAATTATACAGGGTGACCTCCTCTGCATGTGAATTTGCTATGGCGGGTCTAATTCCGGTCACCCTGTATAATTAGACTCAGCATCTAGGACTTCCAAGGTCGGATTTTTAATACCCCAGTCTAAATAGTAAAATTAACTGCTACGAGTAAAGTCCGGTCGCCGAGTAGATAGAATTTCGTCCAATGACCCCAAGCTACCCATCCTTATCGCTCGCGCTCTGTCGCGCTCGCACACTCACTGCGGCCGCCCGTCGCACAGTCGCGACACCAATATTATTTAAAAAAAAGTTTGACCAACAGCCAGTTTGACAGAAGAACAGGCCATTAAAGTTCATACGTGTCGTGTCCCACAGGTGCGGAGGCGGTGGCGGAGCGCCTGAAGCCGCTGCGGATATCGTCGCCGCAGGGCCCGGCCGCCGCCTGCTCCGTCGTCAAGTGGCCCTGTCCGGTGAGTCTGGAGAAAACGACTTCTTTTTTTTTCCGACTGACTATGTTAATAGCTGTGAGCGGCTTTCTCAGCTTCACCGGGCAATAAGTGAGCGCAGATAGCTCTCAACCTCAAAAAAACGACTTCTACTATTGCTAGACTTACACCCGTATTCAGAATTAGGTCTCACAGTGCGCGTGGACGCACAGGGTCCCAAAAACATATCATAGACTACTGAAGTGGCGGAGTGACACACACGAACCAAGTACAGAGCTCTACTCAGCGCTGTGCGTTCGACTTCGCATAGCCTTGCTGATTCACTTAAGCAAGCATCGTTTGTGAATACAGGTTCGTTCGTTCGTTTCAGCCGAAAGACGTCCACAGCTGGACAAAGGCCTCCCCCAAGGATTTCCACAAAGACCGGTCCTGCGCCGCTCGCATCCAGGCACCTTCCGCGACCTTCACTAATTCGTCGGTCCACTCAAGAACTTTCTTGCCCCAGTGGCCATCAGCTTTACGAGCTATGTGCCCCGCCCACAGCCACTTGATTTTTGCAATTCTGCGGATAGCACGCTCCATCGCCCTTTGGGTGACCTTGAGCCTTCTTATGAGTCCCATAGTAAGCGACCACGTCTTAGATCCGTATACCATTACTGGCAACGATACCAAAAGTTGCTTTGAAATGTTCAGTGAACGCTTCTGTTTATGTACTAGATTACGATAGATAGAGGATCAGTTGAAGGTAATACGTTGTTGTGAATCTAATAAGTAAAGAGACAGAGCCATCTAGAATGAGTGTTTTCGCGTATGAAAGATCCGCTAGATGGCGGGACGTGGATGTGGGGTCCGACTGCTGCGTGATTGGTGGATTTTGACATATCTGTCAATGTCATGTCAAAAATAACCAATCATGCAGCATTTGGACCTCGCGTCTACGTATTGCCATCTGGCGGATTTTTCATACGCGAAAACCCTCATTGACACACACAGAATTAACCTACATTGTAACGTCTTTGCCTCCTCTCATTAAAGTCAGTCTGTTGCAAATCCACACATTTGGTCGTGTATTTTTTTCCAAATGGACGAAAGTTACGACTAGTGTTGTTTGTCTTGTCTTGCGCATTTTCGTTTCTTCTCAGCACTGGCCCATTTATTGTCCTGAAGCAGTGGTAGGGTTAATACTGGGACGTGTAAAAGTGCTTTTTTAAAGCCTACTTACAGAAATAAATGAGTTTTACTGAGTTTTTTTTTACTGTGTTGGCAGACGTGCACGTACGAGAACTGGCCGAAGGCGCTGAAGTGCGCCATGTGCGGCGCCGCCGGCCCGCCCGCGCCCGCCGCCCCCGCGCCCGCCGCCGCCCCCGCGCCGCCCAACAACAAGCACATAGGTTAGTACGAAAGTGTCTTTATTTTATTTTTTACTAGCTTTCCGCCCGCGGCTTCGCCCGCGTGGAATTTTGTCTGTCACAGAAAAACAATATCGCGCGCGTATTTGCTCACCGTTTAGACCTACCCTGGACTACGACAAACATTTTAAAACCAAAATCAGCTCAATCGGCCCAGCCGTTCTCGAGTTTTAATCAGACTAACGAACATCAATTCATTTTTATTTATATAATTTTTTTTATTTTTCTTTATTCAGAAAACCACAGCTCTTTATAATAATCTTTATCGAAGCATTCTATCGATTCTTCACGATAAGCCCATACATTTGTCGTCTAACTCTAAACCATCGATAAGATTTAACATGACGCACATCTTAGCCTGTAGGCATAGGATGCGCGCCGCGATAAACTTTTATCGAGGTATTCTATAGATTTTACACGATAAACCCACACATTTTTTGTCTAAAATCAACGATAAGATAATTATGACGTGCGTCCTTACCCGGTTAGGCATAAAAGTAAGTGGAGCTTTCTTGTGGGGCCCTAGAGCGACTCTTCCCGATAGAAGGAGACAAACTATACTCGCTATCGAAACGGAAAGAGAAGTCTATCGAAATATTGTGGAAGACCCTAAAAAAACTATTGCATGTTATTCACTGTGTAGGATAACTTGCACAATGCAGACTCCACACTCGACGGTGACAAAGGATGCGAGTACCGTGGAATTTTACAGAGGTCTATGACACCTATAAACTAGAATCATACTACAAGTCTAGTGCATAACTCGAATCAGTTTGTGAGGTGTGGGAGCCGTGCGAGAATGATGATATAACGTGACTAGCCAGCACACTGAAGTCTCGCTGACGTTTGACGTCACAAAAACACCCTCCCATGTCATGCCCATACCTCAGGCACTGATTCAGTTATGATGCGCTATATCTGTAGTAGACAGGTATCCTCCTAGATAAAATACGTAAGAAAAATGGAAAGAAGGAATCGATGGTTTACGGGTGGAGTTTTTGACTGAGAACGACACCAGTATTTAGCCAAAAGCTTCACCTCCTCCCACAATTTTATCCCGATCGATCCAGGGGGTTACTTCGAAACGCTGTTTACGTAGTTTTGGTTCTGTCACCGTTGCTAATGCTGGCATCTCGCATTGTGTAAGAGGGATGGCAATATTCGAAGCTTTGGTTGACGTTTTTCGGAGTGACCCGCAGTTCCCTTTTTGCGGACTACACCAGTATTTAGTCAAAAGCTTCACCCCCTCCCACAATATATCACATATCATCGGCCACCTGATCATGATGATGGTGATGATGAGTAATGTTTGTTGTGGCAGGCATCAACGACATCTGCAACAGCCAGGCGGCGCCCGAGGCCGAGGGCCGGCGCTCCAAGCGCCGCAACAACAACATCGACTGGATCTGGCTGCAGGCCTGCCTTGGTGAGTAGCACATTCATTTTGCTGCCAGCAATCTATGGTTATTAAAAAAGTACTTCAACTGTTTTAGACAGAATGTGGTGTGTTGTGTATAATGATAAAATCCAAAAGCTTGTATTAGCCTATGTCTATCTATTTTTATGAAAGGATTCGTAAAAAATTAAAACTGAAATAAGTAAAATTATGGTGGCAAAAAACGGAAAATTAACGTGTATGAATTCCTAATTGTGATCAGGGATGAACGAGTCATGCATGATAGACTTAACAAGAGTAGGACGTCTGCTGATTTAATTGAAAAATTGCTACGATTTAAGTTGTAATGAAGTCGGACGTAAACCTGGCCGATTCCTCAATTTTCTGGTCAGATCATTGAAGAATTAAAAATAAAGGAAAACAAAGAGGTCTCCGTCCTTATCTACGTTCCCATCCAACAGAAATTAAGGACAAATAAGGTGTACAGGAGCTACAGAATAATAACGAGTGTGACCGTGAGCACATTTGAAAGATTCCCGCGAAAATGTTGTACCTAGGAATGGTGCGGATGACCTAGTGCGTCTGGAATGGGCCAGATGGCGGCACGGTCTATGGAGACGACCTAGACTTTATTGATTATTCGTCCCTGATTTAAGAGCCCACTCGGCCGTAGCCTCATAGTTCGTGCAGATTTTACGCAAATGGTGTCGTGCAACGTGAGCGATTGCAAATTAAGAACAGTTATGTTATGGATTTTTGATTCAAAATTAGAGCTTATAATGCGGCGTCGCAAGTTTTGCAAATACAGAACATGTATAAAAGTGCCGTGAAAAACTAGCTATATTCAAATTTGGTTGCGCGAAATAATTTTTTTTTTAAATTATCATTATCGTGTTTTCATTAATTTCACGGATGTGAATGTTGCCCGAGAAAAAAAATGGCAGTTGCCGATTAGGATGTGACTTTTTCAAGGACAATGACGAAAAAATAACTGGGTGGGGCACGCATGCGCATCTCGCACGTTATCAAAAATCGATCAGTACTCAGGTGGGGCATCTTGTAGGACTTGTAGGATGGCTACTGAAAATCAAAAATGTTAATTTCATCAAGGCAAAGCAATAAAATATGAAATACCTAAAATAAATAAATATTGTTGGGGACAACGTTAAGATAATTGAAGAGACAATGTAGTTGATAGAACTGAAGCCAATTTTTCTGAGCAACGTCTGACGACCACACCCACAACCTGTAGCTACGCCCTAAATCTGAACAAAATGGCAAGCAGTAAGAGAAAACAGGACCATGGTTGAAGCAGCAAGAATACAGGCTAACAACTTACTGGAGAAATCGGTCAAGATGTTTAAACAGAACAAGGTAAGAAAAGAAAAGACGTGAATTGTGTTACAAATTATAATATTTATTAGTTAGGCCACATAAGCCATGTAAGGTCTGTGGTTTTCTTAAACCAAATAGACAGTAGCTAAAAACACTCGCTTTCAATTATTTGGAATTGAGTGGCCGAGAAGGTGAATCGTCGAAAGTGAAGAAAGACGCAGAAAGGAAAATAAAATGGCGGTAGATCAGTTATTTTGTCGAAATTTTGTTTGGGTAGCATTCGGATTCGGGAACGTCTTCTGGCATCGTTCTACAAATGTTCGTGGATCTAAGTTCAGGTCCAGACCTGACCGCAGACCAGCGGTGCGGTTTACGTCACGGTAATAATATCATACAGTATTGTAACTTCATATAAACAGACGAAACGAGAACTTTCTTTCGAAATTCAAATCTCGGTATGCGCTCGGTATGCAAAAGTCGGGGGTGTCGCGAATGTGCCGAATAGACGTCGGTGGCCAAGTGTTAAAAATGACAAAACTGATTGAATTTGACTGACCGTCATTTACGGTCAAATTGGTCAAAAACTAGTCAAATTGTCATTTTCAGTCAGTTTGATTTGAAATGAAAATTATATTGTATTAAACCAGCTTTTTTTTGCCCACGACTTCGCCCGCCCGAAATTAAAGTAACAGATTATTATGATTATTAGTTTCAAAATGATTTAAGTAGTTTTTACTAATCACAAAACAACACACATTTTTAACCTATTCCATTCACAAAGTATTTTGTTTGTCTAACTAAATAAAAAATACAATTACAAAACTAGATAGAAATTTTAAGTAGGCAGATGTAATCAAACTGGGTACTGTAGGTGGGCAGCCCTATCGCATGTTGTCATACTGTGACGTACCGCGCGACTGTTGACATTTATTTCAAAACTAGCTGACCCGGTGAACTTTGTTCCGCCTTAATGGCAATAAATAAGCAGACTTTTTTTTTTTATTTCGAACGGGTTAAAAAGTATCCTATGTCCTTCTCCTGGCTCTAAACTACCTCCCTGTCAATTTTCAGCTAAATCGGTTCAGCCGTTCTTGAGTTATAAGTGGAGTAACTAACACCAGGCCTGTTCATCTCCGCGAGTTTACATCGAAACAAAACACGCACGATGGCCCACCTACAGGATACTATTCGACAAGGCCTCACATACGAGCGAACATTGACTCACGCACGCGTATTCTTGTGTGTGATGGAAGAAAATAAAGAAAATGGTGTACTAAATACTGTGCAGTATTTAACTGCTTAAATAATAATAAAAACACAGAATGTACTTTTTTAAGTTGCCTCAAGACACTGAGAGGTAAATAAGTAGTTAATATTATTCATGATAATTCATGCTAAATCATGTATTTCTTCCGCCATTTTCCGCAGTTTGGCACCTCACGTCACATCATTTTACCGAAGTCAGCCCTATAGGTTCGGCGCAGTGCCGATCACTGACGTTTGTCAACAAAATGGTGCTCGACTCTTGAGACAAGCTAAATTACACCGTATTGTTAATAACATTGAGCATACATTTTTTTAAATACCTTCGCGAAGTAAAACTTCTGTACGTAGTACTTATTATTATTCTGTGCTAACACGACTTTCTTTTATATATACAGGGTGACTGGAACTGAACCCGCCATAGCTAATACGCGTATAGAGGAGGTTATTTGCTAATTATTGAACCTTACTTTCTATGACTAAAGTTTTATAGTTTAGGAGATATGTCAATTTTTATACTTTTTTCAGATTTTTCCGAAATTTTCGTATTATTACTCCATTTTCTTCCATAAACTTTGAATTTTTAATCAATTTCAATATCTAATTACTACGTGTGATATATCATTGGAAAGAAGAGAAGGTAGAGATATTTTTAAGATCATTGGCAATCCATTAGCACCATTAATTTTTGTTTCAATCGAATTCGAAGTAGAATTTTTTATAGTGGTTTGTACTTTTGTTACACTTTGGCGGCTCGTAACTAGCTATTCAATCATCGAAATTTATTTTATTTGAATAAAGACATATTCGATATTAATATCAAATAAAAAAACTGTTGAAATCACGCGAGAAAAAAAATTGAAGCAGTTTTTAGGTCAAATTTCGGAAAAATCTGAAAAAAGTATAAAAATTGACATATCTCCTAAACTATAAAACTTTAGTCATAGAAAGTAGGGTTCAATAATTAGCAAATGACCTCCTCTATACGCGTATTAGCTGTGGCGGGTTCAGTTCCAGTCACCCTGTATATACAGGGTGTTGATTTCAATACCCGCCATATTTAGGGAGTTGATTAAGTAGCTTATTCTGATCACGAATCAGCAAAAAAACTGACTTCAAATTTTTTTTTAATTATATTTTAAATATCTACGATTTCCATAATCGACCACTACAGTGCAGAATAGTCCCCCAACGCAAACGGCGCGCGGCGCTCACCCGGTGACCCGGGCAAACGCTGCGCCCCCCGTCCCGCGCCCCACTACCCGCGCTCGCCCATGAGTCAGTCAACTATCAGCCACAATCAGCTGTGAGTTCAACGACGACTACTGGACGGAGCTTAATCCAAATCTACCCTAAAAATGTAATGAGTAAATTAGTTACTTACACCTTATCACGTTACGAGTTTATTTTTTGTTCTAAAAACTAATTAATTAAGTAGGTCTTTAATAAAAAAACTTTTTACACGAATTTGCTTCCTTCCGCAAAATAAAAATTTTTACAAAAGCTACATTTTTTAAAAAATTAAACCATGCTTTTATGTGTGTGATAAGCTTGTACCTACTTATCATTCAAAAGTACTGTAAACAGATGACAATAATGCTCTTTCATACAAGTTCGTTATTCCTTACATTTCTAGCTCTCTACCTTAATAACTTTTACGTCTTTACGATAGTATTTATTAAAATAAAACTTAACTTACCGCAAACTGAACACCTAGAAATAACACACTGGCAAACTCTTGTTCCTTCACTTTCGATAGGAGATAAGACAAGATTTTGTTTTTAAACTCGATTGATTTCAGTATCTAAACAAAATTTCTATCATTTAGCACTTCTTTCATTTAAATACAACTAGCTTTCCGCCCGCGGCTTCGCCCGCGTGGAATTTTGTCTGTCACAGAAAAACTTTATCGCGCGCGTCCCTGTTTCAAAAACCGGGATAAAAACTATCCTATGTTCTTTCCCGGGACTCAAACTATCTCTATGCCAAATTTCATCAAAATCGGTTGCGAGGTTTAAGCGGGAAAGCGTAACAGACAGACAGACAGACAGAGTTACTTTCGCATTTATAATATTAGTTGGGATAATACCGCCGCACGGATATCGGGCTCGCACAATACATACTTCGCTCATCTTCGTGTTTCGGGCGTCATCGGCGCTCAATCGTGGATCATCGATTTTCTCCATTCATCAGTCCGATTTTGCTTCCCACGTTGAGAGGCTGCGCGCACGCTCCGCGAAATCTAGCTCGTATTTAGAATTCCTAGTACTCAATCGCTATTTCTTTATTTCTTGCCTTGTAACATCAACTTTTCTCTTCCTTTCTGCTTGATAAATGTTTTCTAGTACATAAACTTCTTACTACCGTGTTCTATCTCTGTAAAAATTTGATTTAAAATAATAACGTAATTTAATTTCTATCGGCGTTTAATTTAAATTCCCTGAACGACTGTTAGGCTGTTAGTTAGGTTCAGGTTAAACTTCCATTCTTCATAACTTACATAAAATAATTCATCATCATGTTCGTGATTATTTTAAATGAACTTAATTTCATTACTTACACGAAATAACTATCAAAATGTATTGATATTCTTATCGTTTTAATAATAACGATTGAGCTACTACAAATCATTTGCATTTGAGTATTTTGGAAGCTTGCTATAAGAGCATTAATTATGATAGGACGGATCTTTAGTTAACAAAGATCTTCGGTCATCGAATGTGCAAATTTGCGATTTTTGATTGTTTTCTCGTGCGGTTTTGAGTAGTTAGTGTGTGAACGTGTGATAGTGAGTGTGGTAATAGTGAGTGAGTGTTAGGAATATGCCTAACCATACGTACAGTGCTCGTGAGTAGATACGTAAACATGGTTTACTGTTACGGGAGGGCACGTGGAAACGCATCTGAAGTCGCATCGGTAAGTACCTAACTCTAAACTTAAAGGACATTCCTTTTTAATGTAGGAAGTGAATAATCTGGTAATTTTGTGTAGAAAATACTCCCGCCGTCGCGGTAGGTAGTGGCGGAAAGCGCTCCAATACACTCACACACACATAGGAAACAGCAAACTAATTTAAAACGAACTTTAACTTTAGTTAGTCAAAGAAAAATACCTATTTACACTACCAACTTTACGTATCCTTCAGTAGACTATCCAACATGATAAGCGAGCGATCCGCGTAGCTCGATGGGTGCCCGTGCCACAGTAAACGTATTGCATTATTGCGAGCCATAGTACAGTTGATGTTGCACGGAAAATATTCGCTAAAAATTCCACTTTCGTTTGTAATTTATTTTTTGGTGGATAATGCGTTTATGTAAGTCATAATATATCACCTAAATAAATATGGCGAGTATTGAAATCAACACCCTGTATAGAACTAGCTGACCCGGCGAACTTTGTTCCGCCTTAATGGCAATAAATAAGCAGACTTTTTTTTAATTTCGAACGGGATAAAAAGTATCCTATGTCCTTCTCCTGGCTCTAAACTACCTCCCTGACAATTTTCAGCTAAATCGGTTCAGCCGTTCTTGAGTTATAAGTGGAGTAACTAACACGACTTTCTTTTATATATATAAGATATGGCCGAGTTGGAATACTGTATAGATAGTATTACCGTGTTTACGTTCTTTGCTTGCGCTCGCACGGTTAGATCGTGAACACAAATTTTATAGAGATTGACAGTGTTGTCCATGCGTTGCGAGGCGTTGACCTGTAGCCTTATTCACATAACAAAATTTCAACAACAAAACACTCGAGTTGCGATCCTATCGAGTAATCGTTCTATCAAAATGACCCTTGTGAATGCGGATTTAGAACTGTTTTTGTCAATAGGACGACTTCTGAACATCAGCGAGATCTTGACTGTCAAAATACGTGAAATAGGCCACTGACCTATTCATCTCTTGATGTTTGTAAAGCCTGGTCCGTGAGCACGTAGAATCCCGTCCAATGACCCCAAGCTACCCATCCTTATCGCTCGCGCGTAATTATATTGCTGTCGCGACTGTGCGACGCGCGCCCGCAGTGATTGTGCGAGCGCGACAGCAACATAATTACGTGCGAGCGACAAGGATGGGCAGCTTGGGGTCATTGGACGGGATTCTACGTGCTCACGGACCAGGCTTTAGTGCGAATGTTTGCAATATTATGTATTCTCACTCAGGCGTGGTGGAAGGCGACCCGCGTTGTGTGGACGCGTACCTGGCCAGCGGCGGCGACCCGGCGCGCGCGCTCACGCCGCACGAGGTCGCGCTGCTCAACCGCGCCTCCGCCTTCGACGCCGGCCACACGCTCGTGCACCTGGCCATAAGGTACACACACACGACACACAGTCACCTGGCCAGCGGCGGCGACCCGGCGCGCGCGCTCACGCCGCACGAGGTCGCGCTGCTCAACCGCGCCTCCGCCTTCGACGCCGGCCACACGCTCGTGCACCTGGCCATAAGGTACACACACACGACACACAGTCACCTGGCCAGCGGCGGCGACCCGGCGCGCGCGCTCACGCCGCACGAGGTCGCGCTGCTCAACCGCGCCTCCGCCTTCGACGCCGGCCACACGCTCGTGCACCTGGCCATAAGGTACACACACACGACACACAGTCACCTGGCCAGCGGCGGCGACCCGGCGCGCGCGCTCACGCCGCACGAGGTCGCGCTGCTCAACCGCGCCTCCGCCTTCGACGCCGGCCACACGCTCGTGCACCTGGCCATAAGGTACACACACACGACACACAGTCACCTGGCCAGCGGCGGCGACCCGGCGCGCGCGCTCACGCCGCACGAGGTCGCGCTGCTCAACCGCGCCTCCGCCTTCGACGCCGGCCACACGCTCGTGCACCTGGCCATAAGGTACACACACACGACACACAGTCACCTGGCCAGCGGCGGCGACCCGGCGCGCGCGCTCACGCCGCACGAGGTCGCGCTGCTCAACCGCGCCTCCGCCTTCGACGCCGGCCACACGCTCGTGCACCTGGCCATAAGGTACACACACACGACACACAGTCACCTGGCCAGCGGCGGCGACCCGGCGCGCGCGCTCACGCCGCACGAGGTCGCGCTGCTCAACCGCGCCTCCGCCTTCGACGCCGGCCACACGCTCGTGCACCTGGCCATAAGGTACACACACACGACACACAGTCACCTGGCCAGCGGCGGCGACCCGGCGCGCGCGCTCACGCCGCACGAGGTCGCGCTGCTCAACCGCGCCTCCGCCTTCGACGCCGGCCACACGCTCGTGCACCTGGCCATAAGGTACACACACACGACACACAGTCACCTGGCCAGCGGCGGCGACCCGGCGCGCGCGCTCACGCCGCACGAGGTCGCGCTGCTCAACCGCGCCTCCGCCTTCGACGCCGGCCACACGCTCGTGCACCTGGCCATAAGGTACACACACACGACACACAGTCACCTGGCCAGCGCTCACGCCGCACGAGGTCGCGCTATATAGATAGAACTAAGGCCCGGTTTCCACCAAAGCGGAGCGGAAAAGTTTCGGGCTGTCAAATTTTTCTATAGAATTTGACAGCGGCGGCGGCGCGGCGCGGAGCGGAGAAGAGATTTGGAAATAATGAAATCTGATGGGTTATTCAAAACACTTGTCTGTTCCGTTCCGCCTTGGTAAAGACCGGGCCTAATTCATGCAGCTATTTCATAATACAACCGTGTGCAAGAATTTGTCTGTATCTATTTATTTATTTATTTATTAAGGTACAGCAACAGATTGCAAATCATGGCTTAAAAATAAAGTACATTGAACTATCATGAAAACTACTAAAACGCTGTTTCCACGTAACTTCATCGTCGAAGAAGAAAACGAAGATCGAAATTGAAGATGCCGTGTCGCCAGTTGCGCGCGCAGACCTCGGTAGAACCATCCATATTGGTAACAAAATGAATGGTTCCCCGGGGCGTGTGCCCGCCCATCATCGGTCACTGTGCACGCTCCAGGCTCAAGACAACTATGACGTATTTTTGACTTTTTGTGTTATTATAACTTATAGATCGTTGCATCCAAGAAGACGCGCCCCACCAATTTTTGGTCGAGGGAAGCGCGGGGTGCGAAGAGTTTTGATCCGAGCAATCCGAGCGTTATTATTGTAGTGTGCGTGTGGTGCAATCATGGATAAGTTAGCGTGTACCCATAACAGTCAAACATTAGCGGAAGAATGGTGGGGCGCGTCTTCGTGGATGAAACGATCCATAGTGTATGTTTAACCCCTGCTACAACCTATTTATTAATAGAGCTTATGAAGCACTTTCAGGATCACTGACCAGTTTTTCGATATCTTGTATAGCTTAGAAATAATCGAGTGATATCACTCATCGTTTCCACCCTCTATACCAACTATTTCATGCAGCTATTTCATAAGCCAACAGTGTGCAAGAATTTATTTCTGTAGCTACCATGAAAACTAGATACTAAAACGCTGATTACACGTAACTTCATCGCTGAAGAAGAGAATGAAGAATGAAATTGAAGATCTATATCGCCGTTTGCGTGCGCAGGCCTCGGTAGAACCATCCATATTGGTAACAAAATGAATGGTTCCCCGGGGCGTGCGCCCGCCCATCATCGCTCGCTGTGCACGCTCCAGGCTCAAGACGACCGATATCTGTAACTTCAAATGTTTTTCTATGACGTATTTATGACTTTGTGTTATAAAACTTATGGCTATAGAGGTAGGAAGGCAGACAACTTATCAATCCCACCTCAAAGATTGACACTGTATTCTAAAAACTGTTATTGTATGGCTATACGAATATTTAATAAATTACCAAACAATATAAAAATGTTAACTTTTACCAAATTTAAAAGTGCAGTTTTTGACTTTTTGTTAATTAAAATGTATTATACAGTAAATTACTTTTTAAATGATAGAATGATGTGACATCGGTAATGTAACTTAATTTGACATCTACAATTATTTTAATTTCTTTGACATTTGCAATTCAAATTTTGTTCCCTGACATGTATTTATTGTATTGTTACTTGTTACTGTCATGATATATGAAAAACAACTATGAGTAAAATAAGTATTTTGAGTTGTAAAAATATGTAAAATCTAAGACTAAATGTAGAATTTGTGACCTTTTTCGACGTGATATTTTTCGTATTGAACAAATTGTTGACAACATTGAATTAATATGATTTAATTGCGGTAAATGTGTGTGTATTGATTAACTGTATTGTATTATGCCTATATTAGTGACTTATGGTGATCTTATGTGACTTTTTTGTACATGAACTTGATGCCTAATTATCGAAACTGTAGTAGGTATTTTACAGATAATCTGAACTTATCTCACCTCTAGAATTTATGATTTTCAGAAAGTCTGATTGAAAGGTTTTCATAGTTAGGCAATAAATAAATGTTTTTACTCATGATTTTTGTGCTTTTAATAATAATAGTAAATGATGTAAATGTATTTATTTCAGATTTCAAAGGCAAGATATCTTGTCGACGTTATTATCCCGGATATCGGGCGGCGGGCCCGGCCTCAAACGTTCCCCTTCCTACATAGGTAAGATCACAGTACACACAATTTTTCCTTACTTCCTTTAAAAACGATCAAAACAATTGAAGGGTCAATAAGGCTCATTTACACTAGCTTCGGTCGAGTCAAGTAATAATGAAATGTCCCCATTTGTCAATTCTATTGCACATGTTTGTGGTTTATGGTCCCTTTATTCAGTGGCGGCGTAGCATGGGTTGGCACCCGGGGCGGTACACCCCCCCCCCCGTCATAAGTCCTAAGGCACCCCCTGGTACCCCCCAGGATTTTTTTGGGGTTACCAGGGTGTCCACATTCTGGAAAGTCAGGGAAAGTCAGGGAAAAGTCAGGGAAGCTCATAGCAGTCAGGGAAAGTCAGTGAAATAGAGGGGTCACCTGGAAAGTCAGGGAAACATTGAGATTTTGTCTACCAAAACACTGTTTGTCTCCCGAAATTTCCCAGTGATTGTAAAATGAGGGATTTAATTAATTTATGCTCTAGAAAGACCTTTGATCTTGACTATCGAAGCATTTTTTTTTTCAGTTTTGGAGTGATCTACATTATGACTTTGTTTTTAGTCATAATTATATTACTCCTTTTTAGTTTTTTATCTAATGAAGTGGATTGATCTAAATTATGACATAATTTTGTTCATAATTAGATTACTTTCATATAGTTTTTTTTTTCAGGATTAGAGTGATCTATGTTATGATTTTTTTTGTCATAACTAGATTATGTTTTAATAGTTGTACTTTTTTGTTTCAGTAAAATGATATATTTTCTATTGTCGATGTGAAAGTGCAACTTATAACTTATGTTTATTTATATTTTTTTTATAATTATTTATTGATTTGATTATTGAGTGCAGACTAGTGAGCAGTTCACTGTGAGTGCTATTAATACAGGGTGGAAACGATAAGTGATCTCATTCGATTATTTCTAAACTACACAAGATATCGAAAAACTGCTTACTGATCTTGAAAGTGCTTCACGAGCTCTTTCAAACGATATCAGTAATAGGTTACAGAATTAACTGGATCTATCCGAAAAGTCAACGTGTCCCAAAATTCAAGGATAAGCCGGCGCCGCAGGATGGACGTAGTCGGACGTAGTCATGACTACTTTAGGAAAAATAAGAAAAAAAATCTATCTCAATTATTTTTTAAGTTACACAATAAATTACGAAATTCTTTGAATATTGACACCCCTTATGATATTTTACATTACCACGACCACCATTTTTCAAATATTTCTGTTGTTTTGTTTGTATCGGCAACTTAAGTAGTGTTGCTGTCCACCCCAACTCTTAAAACCCCCAGAATCCTTGCAGTTTTTTCACAAAAGTTAATCAAAATATTTTATTTCCTTAAAATTTTGAACGATTTTTACTTTCACTCCACTTTTACTTATCGTTTTGTAAAAAAAAAGTATGAACACTACTGCGGCAAGCTTTTATAAAGTTGACGCAACTATCCAAGATTCCAAAATGGTATAATACTCTAAGAAGTCTAGTCGCAAAAAAGATATGCGTACAAGCACTTCGCTTGTTAGTTAGTATGGGATAAATCTTGCAACTGAATTTAAAACCAGTTCTCCTCAACCGATTGAGCTGAAATTTGGTATACTTATGTAAGTACGATGAAAATGCAATATTATGGTACCATTGAGCTGAAACTGGAGGTGGCCACAGGAACTTCTAAACGAAACGGCGGAATTGCATCTAGTTTGGGTTCGTTGGATTTGTCTTTTAGAGCACTTTAGTGCTAGATGATGTCCAGGGTCCTGATGATGAAATCAATTATAATTTTCAAACGAAGTCAAGCTTGTTTTTAAAAAAGTTTTTTTTTATTACAACTTTATTTTAAACTTTTTAGTTGTTTCTCAATCTCATGGCCTAAGTGCTCGGGAAGACAAATCCAACGAACCCAAACTCGATAAGCTTCCGCCGTTTCATTTAGGACTTCCTATGGCCAGCTCCTGCTACCTCTTGACTTCATCATCAGTACCCTGGACATCATCTAGCACTAAAGTGCTCGAAAAGACAAGTCCAACGAACCCAAACTAGATGCAATTCCGCCGTTTCGTTAAAAAAACTCATTAAAACTCATTTATTTCTGTAAATAGGCTTAAAAAAAGCACTTTTACACGTCCCAAGTTAAGAGTTCCTATCTCAATGTCTCTCTGACTCTGACTCCATCCAGCTCAATGGTACCATAATATTGCATTGTCATCGTACTTACACAAGTATACCAAATTTCAGCTCAATTGATTAAGGAGAACTGGTTTTAAATTCAGTTGTAAGATTTATCCCATACTAACTTACAAGCGAAGTGCTTGTAAAAATGGTACGCATATCTTTTTTGCGACTAGGTTTCTTAGAGTACCATTTTGGAATCTTGGATAGTTGCGTCAACTTTTTAAAAAAACTTGCCGCAGTAGTGTTCATACTTTTTTTTACAAAACGATGATTCAAAGTGGAGTGAAAGTAAAAATCGTTCAAAATTTTAAGGAAATAAAATATTTTGATTAACTTTTGTGTAAAAACTGCAAGGATTCTGGGGGTTTTAAGAGTTGGGGTGAACAGCAGCACTACTTAAGTTGCCGATATGAACAGAAAACCAGGAATAATTGAAAAATTGTGGTCTTGGTAATGTAAAATATCATAAGGGGTGTCAATTTTCGTTGAATTTCATAATTTATTGTGTAAGTAAAAAAATAATTGAGATAGATTTTTTTCCTTATTTTTCCTAAAGTAGTCATGACTATGTCCATCCTGTGGCGTCGGCTTATCCTTGAATTTTGGGACACGTTGTATACATAGTTGGTCAGGGAATTTTGAAAAAATTGTCAGGGAAAGTCAGGGAAAAGTCAGGGAATTTTTTCGAACATTTGCAGTGGACACCCTGGTTACCTAACGATTCGAAGGACAATCGCACCCCCCCCCCCCCTCCCTCATCATGACGTAAACCGCAGACTTGCCATGCAGATGCGCCAGTGAGTACTAATCAGCGGACTTGTGTCACCCCCTGATGCTTGGCACCCGGGGCGGACCGCCCCCACCGCCCCCCCCCTTACGCCGCTACTGCCTTTATTTATACTCCTCTGGCCTCGGCTGAGTCGAAAATTTAAAAAAAAACTTCGTTCTGGTTTTAAAAACTTTATTAATTTTAAATTACCTACCTGTAAATTAAGATTTGGTTGCATTGTAATTGAAAAATGTAGCTTGTATTGCCATACACAATCTATGGGAGTGTCTCGTTTTGACAGTTTTAAAAAGTACGTCAATTGATTGGTGGTGTCAAATACTCTATTGAAGGGTTTCACACTAGTTTCCGCCGAGCCCAAGTGACGATGAAACGCCTCAATCTGTCAATAGCGCACGCGCTTGTGGCTTATGGTCCCTAACTTCTCTACTCGCCTCTGCCGAGCCCAAGTACATTCTGAAACATGTGTCAATCTCTCAAAGTACCTTAATGAAAAAGGGCTATTATAAAGTCGATAATTATTTAAAAGATAAAAATGTTTGGGATGCGTAACTGCCTAGCTCGCATAAATATCTATAACTATGTATTTTGAAAACCTGTAAACCTTTGAAAAAGAGGCTGACAATAGTGTCTGAGTTTCTTGCGCTGTTTCTTCTCAGCACTGGCCCATTTATTGTCCTGAAGCAGTGGTAGGGTTAATACTGGGACGTGTAAAAGTGCTTTTTTAAAGCCTACTTACAGAAATAAATGAGTTTTACTGAGTTTTTTACTGAGTTTTTACAACATGATTGCACTATGGTTGTATTATTGCAGCGCCGGACCTGGCGGCGGCCATCCGGCGGCACATGGCGGGCTGCGTGCGCCACAAGAAGGGCAGCTTCCCGTGCCGCTACATCAACGAGCTCAGCACCTTCGCGCTGCCCGCAGGTAGGCTCCAGCCACGACTGGATATCATCCACATACTCTAAGTCTGCAGGCACGAAACTGGTGACGGCCGAGCGATGGCGAGGCGACGCGACGGCAGAGCGGCGGCGATGCATATGTTACAGTTAAAACTTACAATCGGACAAAATCACTATTGACTGCAAAAATCAGTCAAAAATGGTTTTGACCAAGTGTGAAAATCAGTCAAAAGTGATGTAAGTGGTT
Source organism: Ostrinia nubilalis (assembly GCF_963855985.1). Classification (NCBI taxonomy): domain Eukaryota; kingdom Metazoa; phylum Arthropoda; class Insecta; order Lepidoptera; family Crambidae; genus Ostrinia; species Ostrinia nubilalis. The sequence continues at coordinate 195,306 of NC_087111.1, read as the reverse complement.
TTAACCGATTATGAGTTTTGACTGTAACACATACAACAACATTGACATTATAATGGTGACGCGCACGAAACGGGCGTGGCGGAGCGGGGCGATCGTAATACTACTCATCGCCGCCGCCAGTTTCGTACCCGCAGACTAAAAGCCTTGTTCGCACTAATCGAGTAACTTACTCGAGTGGCGAGTAATTTAGTAACTGAACGTGTCCGAACACCAAATCAAATCAAAAATATTTTATTCAGTTTAGACCACAAGTGGCACTTATCGTATCAAAAATCTAGTCGAGTATTTTTCACTTTTTAAACTAATGAAAAGGACATCATCCACGTTTCATATATTTTTGGTCCAAAATCAAAAGTGCCGGCCAACAAAAAAAAGTGCTGTATTCTGACAGAATACGTCTGCCTTAGCATTTGTTACTATGGCACCAAAGCCGTAGCTCCACTGTGCGTCGAGTATTTGAGATCTAAAAGTCATCGATTATTCATACATTTTTTGTTCAAAATCAAAAGTGTCGGCCAATAAAAAAAAAAGTGCTGTCTTCTGACAGAATACGTCCGCCTTAGCATTTGTTACTATGGCACCAAAGCTGTAGCACCACTGTGCGTCGAGTATTTGAGATCTAAAATTCATCGACGATTCATACATTTTTTGTTCAAAATCAAAAATGTCGGCCAATAAAAAAAAAAGTGCTGTATTCTGACAGAATACGTCCGCCTTAGTATTTGTTACTATGACACCAAAGCTGTAGCACCACTGTGCATCGTAGTATTTGAGATCAAAGTCAGTCGTTTCATATATTTTTAGAGCTCAAATACTACGATGCACAGTGGTGCTACAGCTTTGGTGTCATAGTAATAAATGCTAAGGCGGACGTATTCTATCAGAATACAGCACTTTTATTTTTTGGCCGGCACTTTTGATTTTGGACCAAAATGGATGATGTCCTTTAAAGAGATAATCGCCAAAGTTCAAAAGAAGAGGCCCGTGACGTCAAGGCGTGCTTAAAAGTGTAGCACTTTGTGACGTCACGCAGAACTACAACGCATCATAACTTCGTAATTAGGTATTTCTTTTATTATTTATTTATTTAGGACAACCAACAAGACAGACATGTACAAGCAGAGGGGATGAGAGATATTAGAAAATAAAAATAAAATATACGTGTCCAATATTTTTTGATAATGTAATGTATCATTTTTTTTTAGGAAACTAGCCTATTTTACCTCAATTTAAATGTATTCATGACTTAATCGATTTGAGATCTTCAACGATTACATGCACGTACGACGTATTTTAGTATACAGGATGTTAGGTAAATGGGTATATAAGCCGACACTAGCCCATGTTAACTTGGTCATATAAATGGTATGGTGAAGTCAGAAAATTGATATCTTCCTTTTAATTATTTTATTTTTCATACAAATCGGATTTTATACAATTTATTTTGTATGAAAATTAAAAAAAATAAAATGATGATATCAAATTTCTGACTTCACCATACCATTTATATGCCTATGTTAACATGGGCTAGTGTCGGCTCATAATAATATACCTGTTGGAGAACGGTCAGAAGGGGCAAGACATTATGTTTCATCAGGAAGTTAAATAAAACGATGTGTTTTTACACTATAGATTGTTGTATTTCGGTGAGAATACAATAATAACAATAATCATATTCGATCAGTCTCACGACAGCACCGAGACAACAATACCGAGCGGCGGGTGAGGCCAGAATGCCACGACTACGGTCGTGCTCGTTCTTTTATACAGCCATCCCCACCCAAACCGGCTAGCAGGTAGCGCCCGACCTGTCTCGGTGCGGTCAATACAACTCCTTTTACTTACTGCAAACTATTTTATAACATAACTAGACATTTACAATAAATCAAATTATAATTTATTACATTTAAAATTAATGTTGTTAATATTATTTGGTTTTATTTTTATTAAAATGATAACTAAGTAATTATATGACAATCAATATTCTACGACATACCCATTTACCTAACACCCTGTATAGTTATCTTTAGTCTATCACAGACGAGGTTTGTGACGTATATCGACTCATTAATTTGGAGATTTGTGTGCCGAATCGACTAATCCTCCTTTGTTGTTCGTTGAGTCATTGATTTACGGCGCCGTTAAAATCAATTTGGCACGTGCACGCGGCGTCGATCGGAGAGTATTGGTTATGTTGTTATTATTATAGCTTTTGGCCTTGTTTCTTAAACGCGCCAACTTTTACCTCAAGTATTTTCTCACGTTTTCATGTATTAAATAGAAAACCGCGTTTCAAACAATTTATCTGACGGAACCATAACTTATGAGACTTTACGATGTGTTTGTTCTCCGTAGCTGTGTTATGTAAATAAATAATTGTACTCGAATTTGTAAGCCATTCTACTTCTAGTAAACAGTGTGTGGTACGAGTATTATTGAGTATTGACAAATCTAGGTAAGGCCAAGTAATAATGGTACACACTCACAAACTTTCGCCTTTATTAGTGTGATGTAAATGACTATTTTAGTTACGTGTGCATTTTATGTATTTATAAAAGATTGATAAAGAAATAAAAATGTTTTTGAAAAAATATTATTTAAGCTTGGCCAATCATAGGGATGTTTTCTGGGTAAAAAAGCAAGAGTGAATTAATCCGTCGGTTAACTTATCGAAAAATACTCGACACGTATTTTTAAATTGTTCAAAGTAATGAAAATTTAAGGAGATAAAGTGCGCCTTTTAAAAGAAGAGGCCCGTGACGTCAAGGCGTGCTTAAAAGTGTAGCATTTTGTGATGTCACTCGGAACTTCAACGCATCATAACTTCGGAATTACTTGTCTGATTGACAAATAAAAATATACGTGTCCAATATTTTTTTATAATGTAATGAGGGCTATCGTTTTAGCGCTCACCAGTTAGCGCCACTGTAGAGTAAGGTCCTGTCACTTGCTAGTAGCGAAGACAGTGGCACCAACTGGTGAGCGCTAAAGTGGTAGGAGGACTATCGCATTTGCACTCATCAAGATGGCGCCACTGTAGAGTAAGGTCCTGTCAATCGCCAGGGGTGCCAACTGTTAAGTATAAAAACGATAGCCCTCATTGACAGAATAAGTTTTTCTTTTTAGGAAATTAGCCTATTGTATATTTGTGCAGAGATCGAGGAGCTCCCGGCGGCCATACAGGAGCAGCTGTTCTCCGAGCTGTTGGACCGCGACGCGCAGCAGACGCTCGAGGCCGAGCCGCCGCTCATCAACTGGAGCCACGAGCTCTCCGTCACGCTGGGTAACTCCCGTCATTCTTAATAAACGTAGTCTTGTCATCCTTACCGATTTCCCGCCTTTTGTATTTATCTGTGCACTAATATTACTATTTATGTATGTTCATCTAGACAATTTTATGCAGCGCACTATTTTATTTATTTTACCAATGGTCCGTGACCCTCACTCGGCATGGGGCACACTGAAAACCAGCGCCGTGGCCTTCGTCACCGTGGGCCACGGCACATGCTGAGTGGGGTCCCGTTGCAGTGGGCATCTTGTTGGTGGATGGGTGGCACTGCTCAGTTTACTTTTTATTTTTATTTTTTCTTCTTCCATTATTATGTGCCACTGTCATGTCTATGTAATTGCCTGTATTTGTGTGATGTCCATTGTAATAAATGTATCTTTCTTTCTTTCATTCTCCTCCACACCTAGGGTTGCCAGGCGTCCGGCTTTTTAGGGACTTGTCCGGCCTGTCCGGCTTTTTATTTGGTTGCCGCGCCAGGTAATAGTCGAGCCACAGAATCATATGAAGCGCACGCATCAGGATGTTGGATAGCAACCGATGATGATAGTACTCACTCGTGAGCTGACCTGACACTAATTGCATTCCAGTCTGCACATAATTGAATTTAGCTACTACTGACGATTACGTAGTGGTGACTAAATTTGTTCTGTCGTTTCTTTTGTCTCGAAGTTAGTTGGGCCCAAAAGATGAGAGACAACGGCTCACTAAGGGCTATATTTCACCGGGACACCATGGCGGCGCAACTAGTCGCCGCTACTAACAAAATGTATACAGTTCTATAGAGAGTTACTCACCTGGTGTCCGTTTGGTTGCGCAAAGCTGTATACATTTTGTTGGTAGCGGCGACTGGTTGCGCCGCCATGGTGTCCCGGTGAAATATAGCCCTAAAGGGCTGAGACCTTTTTTGTAAAAAATATTTTTAATGTTCATCCATAAGTGCTAAATTTTGGTTTAAATTGAGTAAAAAATATTTTATTCAATGGCACACGTCGCTAGCCATCTGCGTGGCAGAGTGACGTCTGACGTGTCACGCGGATGGCATAGCAAGCATAGGTGTTCAATGTTAAGCATAATTATGTAGTGTATTGAGTTACCGATAGATGTTCTGTCTGTAGGTTGAACCGCGGTATGTAAGTTTTAGACGGCCCCTACGTATGTAGGTTGTTCCGAATCAAATTTGACTGTATAGTCAAATTTGGTTTGGAATAAATGAGACTTGCCACTGGAATCTTGCTTTTATTCAAGTTACTACCTGTGGGCTTTTTGGGACTTGTACAATAGGCTTGCTAAGCCATGGTCATCAGGTGCTAAGGGGCCGTTCAAGTATTACGTAAGCACCAAGGGGGGTGGGGGGGTCTCTGTTTTGCTTATTTTGATGACATGGGGGGTAGGGGGGTCTAGATGATGATTACGTAATCGTTAGTTATTTACGTTTTTTCGGGATTCCCGCAAATAATACATATGCGTAGGCACTCGCTTTGAGAACTGATTAGGGGAATTACCGCACATTAGGGAAATTACCGTGCGCTATTTACTTGTCTAATAATTAACTCTCGTGCCGACATTGCCCATTGAAATTTGAGAGTCCTAGTCCGCATAAAATATTATTATTATACGCGAGGCCGGCCTCCCGCGCGCGTGTTTTGTTTGGATACTAAACGTATTGTAAGCATTGAAAGTTATCATTTGTGTTTATGTTGATGCATAATTGATGCAATTATGTTTGTTATGTTCTTTTTTTCTGATTATATTTTTTTGTTCCTACTCTATGTGTATCAGTTAAACCTAATATTTTCATGAATTTTCCTATTTGAAAAATGACAATATAAAAACATTTATAACAAAATGTTTACGTAAGCATAGGGGGAGGGGGTAAGTGCTTTGCTTACTTTTGATGACAAGGGGGGCGGGGGGGGTAAAAAATGGTAAGAAATCTGCTTACGTAATACTTGAACGGCCCCTAACGTCACTGTTTGCAGGGTCGCGGCTGTACGCGCTGTGGAACCGCTCGGCCGGCGACTGCCTGCCCGACGCCGTGTGCCAGGCGGCCTACGGCGTGTTCGACCGCCACAACGCGCTGCGCGCCGCGCTCGCCGACTCGCTGCACCACGCGCACAGGAGGCGAGTACTGACACAATTCAATTCTATTTATTCATTTAAAGATAACAATGATCCACATGGTTAGTGAATGGGTGCCTTATACAACTATGCATTCTGGGAGTCGGTAGTCAATGCGAAAAATGGCTCAACGGTTGGAATGTGCAGGTGTCAAAATGTCCATACGGACCGGCTGTTAGTGTGGCAAAAAGTATGAACGTCGAAATGAGCAATGGTTAAAATGATCTAAAGTTAAAATGTCTTCGGGTTTATTCAAACAAGCGTCTTATTGTATAATAGCTAACGTTAACACGTGTTTAAATGCATCAAGGTAAAAATATCCAAAAAACTCTTTATTGACTGGACTACAAGAACATTGAACATTTTGACATTTAATTTTATTAATTTAATCATGAGCACAATATATCAGTTGATCATTTTATCTATCACACCTTTTGTTGTACTTGTATTTTGTGATGTGTACCATTTGTCACTAAACCATTGTAACCATGGTGATAATGTACATTTTGACACTGGGACTTTTTGACGTTCATACTTTTTGCTACACTAATAGCCGGTCCCTATGGACATTTTGACACCTGCACATTCCAACCGTTGAGCGATTTTTCGCATTGACTACCCACTCCCAGAATGCAACTATGTTAGTAATTTATTTATTATAAGATACCACTAATTATCCAACCCGTTCTGTAAGAAGTAGCCGAAGGAAATGTCGGATAATAGGCAATGACAACATCATCGTCTCAGCCACAGGACGTCCACCGCTGAACATAGGCCTCCCCCAATGCTTTCCATGTTGCCCGGTTGGTAGCGGCCTGCGTCCAGCGCTTTCCTGCTACTTTGTGATGTCGTCGGACCACCTTGTGTGTCGGACCACCTCCACTCCAGAACCTTGATTCCCCATCGGCCGTCAGTTCTGCGTACTATGTGCTCTGCCCATTGCCACGTCAGCTTGGTAATCCGTCGGGCTATGTCAGCGACTTTAGTTCGTTTATGGATTCCTCATTTCTGATTCGATCTCGCAAAGAAACACCAAGCATAGCCCTCTCCATAGCACGCTGTGCGACTTTGAGCCTCTGTATAAGGCCTAAAGTGAGAGGCCACGTTTCCGAGCCATAAGTTATCACCGGTAACACACATTGGTTGTAGACTTTTGTCTTCAGGCACTGAGGTATTTTGGACTAAAAGATGTTGCGTAGTTTCCCGAACGCTGTTGAACATGTTGCGTAGTTCGTTTACGGATCTCCTCATTTCTGATTCGATCACGTAAAGATACAATGACAATTGTGTCCAATCTCCAGCTTCGACCTTGTTTAATATACCACGCAATGGAGAACAACCATTTTGGGCCCAAGTTTGTACAGAGTTGTACATTGGTAGGTTTTTGATATTATATTACGCATACATTAGGGAGTATTTTACGGTAAAAATTATAATTTTAACTAATGTCGTAAGTCTTATACAATAATAAAAACGAATTAATGATTTAATCTAAGATAACGTAAAATGGAACGTTAAAAGTCAATCAATTAAAGACTCAATACACTATACTGTCCCACCAAACTCATTGACAGGGGGGCGCCACCATCGTTCAACTATATAGTTTCTAACATGGCAAAAATCGGAACCAGCGATCCGCTATTGACGGTGGCGCCCCCTGTCAATGTCACGGGTGGGACAATTCAGTGTATTTGATCTTTAAGAAGGTTTGTACTGACAGATGACAAAACTAAAATGATTGAATGAATTATTGAATGAAAATAATTCGTTTTGTCATCTGTCAATGCAGCAATGTCACCACAGATTAGAGAGTATGTCTAAAAATGTCACTTGCGAATCACAGATGAGACTTATTAATCTAAGATGAGACTATTGCGAATGCTTGTTGAATTGAATTAAAACAAATTAAAAGAAGAAGAAGAAATAAAACTATCGATTAATAACATTTTATGCTATTTCAAACGGATTCTGCTTGCGATTTGGGTAACTGACGACTGGATTTTGTATAAAAGTAACATTTTTTCTAATTTAGTTTTCTCGAGAATGACATTAGTTAGCAACCTCAAATAAACACAATAATAAACTAGTTTATGAAGGCATAAAAACGACATAAAATTTGTAGCTGTACAAAAAACTTAGTACTGGGCCCAACGCTTCATAGAAAGTGGTTGTTCACCTTTGTATACCCATTCTTATAAGATACACTATACAAGAATGCATGGTAAATTCAGTAAACTGCTCCTGAATCGAATGTACAGTCGCGGAATGAAAAGGTTCGTCACCTTAGTGTCGGTTTTCGCTTGCACTAGGTACTGTAAGAGTCAAACCTGCCAACATAACCGTGCAAGAAACATTGCTGCTAGCATTTAAATAAATATGACGTTTGCTAACGAATAAGGTTTTGCTTGTTTATTTTTCCATCCCATCAGTGCAATGTTACAAAATGTAGTTTTTTTTATTTAATAGCTAATGGCAGGTTGAACCAACAAGAAGGTTTTAGTTTATCAATCATAATAATCTTCTTGACAAGTTAAATTGTCAAACAACTTTGATTTGAATAATTTTGAACTTTACTGGCGAACAGTTAAAGATTATTTTCTCTTAACTCGAGATTATTCTGTAACATAGTTTCAAAAGGTAATATGTGCTCGCGATTCGTTGAAGGAATCAATTTGAAAACTGACGAACCTTTTCATTCCGTGACTGTACCTACTACTGCTATTTCTATTTATTTATATTAACCGGCAGACCGTGGTGACTGAGTTTGTTGCGGCGCTTTTTCTCATCACTTGCCAAATATTGGTCTCGAAGCGCTGGTAGGGTAAAAAGATTATGAGACATGTAGAGGCCCCTTAAGAGCAAAATGACGATTTGTAAGAACTATTTATTAGTCTAAACAAATAAAGAAATTTTGACTTTGACTTCGAGTGTATGGTGTAACGTGCAGTTATGTCGGCAGCTTCTACAGCCGCTGGCAGGGCTGGGAGCGCGTGCAGGCGGCGCTGCTGCAGTACGCGCCGGACGAGGCGCAGCTGCGCGCGGAGTGGGCGCGCCTCGTGGCCGCCGCCGCGCGCCCCGGCACGCCGCTGCACCAGGTACGTGACCCGCGCCGTGGGTCACCGCCGGCAGGGCTGGGAGCGCGTGCAGGCGGCGCTGCTGCAGTACGCGCCGGACGAGGCGCAGCTGCGCGCGGAGTGGGCGCGCCTCGTGGCCGCCGCCGCGCGCCCCGGCACGCCGCTGCACCAGGTACGTGACCCGCGCCGTGGGTCACCGCCGGCAGGGCTGGGAGCGCGTGCAGGCGGCGCTGCTGCAGTACGCGCCGGACGAGGCGCAGCTGCGCGCGGAGTGGGCGCGCCTCGTGGCCGCCGCCGCGCGCCCCGGCACGCCGCTGCACCAGGTACGTGACCCGCGCCGTGGGTCACCGCCGGCAGGGCTGGGAGCGCGTGCAGGCGGCGCTGCTGCAGTACGCGCCGGACGAGGCGCAGCTGCGCGCGGAGTGGGCGCGCCTCGTGGCCGCCGCCGCGCGCCCCGGCACGCCGCTGCACCAGGTACGTGACCCGCGCCGTGGGTCACCGCCGGCAGGGCTGGGAGCGCGTGCAGGCGGCGCTGCTGCAGTACGCGCCGGACGAGGCGCAGCTGCGCGCGGAGTGGGCGCGCCTCGTGGCCGCCGCCGCGCGCCCCGGCACGCCGCTGCACCAGGTACGTGACCCGCGCCGTGGGTCACCGCCGGCAGGGCTGGGAGCGCGTGCAGGCGGCGCTGCTGCAGTACGCGCCGGACGAGGCGCAGCTGCGCGCGGAGTGGGCGCGCCTCGTGGCCGCCGCCGCGCGCCCCGGCACGCCGCTGCACCAGGTACGTGACCCGCGCCGTGGGTCACCGCCGGCAGGGCTGGGAGCGCGTGCAGGCGGCGCTGCTGCAGTACGCGCCGGACGAGGCGCAGCTGCGCGCGGAGTGGGCGCGCCTCGTGGCCGCCGCCGCGCGCCCCGGCACGCCGCTGCACCAGGTACGTGACCCGCGCCGTGGGTCACCGCCGGCAGGGCTGGGAGCGCGTGCAGGCGGCGCTGCTGCAGTACGCGCCGGACGAGGCGCAGCTGCGCGCGGAGTGGGCGCGCCTCGTGGCCGCCGCCGCGCGCCCCGGCACGCCGCTGCACCAGGTACGTGACCCGCGCCGTGGGTCACCGCCGGCAGGGCTGGGAGCGCGTGCAGGCGGCGCTGCTGCAGATAAATTTATGATGATGACATTTGTATTTACAATTTTTCGTGTCATATTTCCATGTCAAATTATGTTTCCATTACCAGTACCGTCGTTTGTTATTATTTCCAGTTGCACGTGTTCGTGCTGGCGCACATAATGCGGCGGCCGATCATCGTGTACGGCGTCAACGTCGTCAACTCCTTCCGCGGCGAGGCGCTCGGCTTCGCGCGCTTCCAGGGTGAGTGCGGTTAATGATGCTAAAGCCTGGTCCGTGAGCACGTAGAATTCCGTCCAATGACCCCAAGCTGCCCATCCTTGTCGCTCGCACGTAATTATGTTGCTGTCGCGCTCGCACACTCACTGCGGACACCCGTCGCACAGTCGCGATAGCAATATAATTAATTACACGCGAGCGATAAGTATGGGTAGCTTGGGGTCATTGGACGGGATTCTACGTGCTAACGGACCAGGTTTTACCAGAACACTGGATCGATTGTCACTTATTTGTGTTATATCGTTGACTTTCGTCCTGGCTTTTCCTATGTTGGAGAAGGCGAGAGCCTTATATTGTGTTTTTCTAGCTTTTTAGATATCCAATTTTAGATAATGTCACAAATACATTGTCATAAAATATTACCTAGATATTGTACCTAAAGTATCTAATGGAGCGACATTGTCATCTTGACAAAGCTCCTTAAATAAAGAAATAAAATTATCTTGAACTGAAGATGAAGTTTGAAACGACCTACACCTGCGGCGTTGCTTCACCCCCGAAGATATCGAAGCCAGTAGCGCGCGCAGGCCTCGGTAGAACCATCCATAGTGATGAATGGTTCTCCAGGGCGTGCGGACGCCCGCTCATCAGCTCCTGACTCTGCTCTCAAGACAAGCTTCGCTTCTGCGTCTTCAAATCTATACTTATCTATACTTAATATTATAAAGCTGAAGAGTTTGTTTGTTTACTTGAACGCTCTAATCTTAGGAACTACTGGTCCGATTTGAAAAATTATTTCAGTGTTAGAAAGCTCATTTATCGAGGAAGGCTATCGGCTATATACCATCACACTACGAGTAATAGTTGCAGAACAAAAATGAAAAATGTTGCGAAAACGGGTTTTCACGCGTACGAAGTCGCGGGCACAGCTAGTCTACTAATATACTGTGTGAATACCTGTAATTGAGGTCATATACGCATCATGTGATGACCATGTTAAAATGTATGTACTGAGCTTAGTGCAAGTTTACTCCTAACGTCATCGCTAGCGACTGCGTAAAAAAATTACATTAAATGTGTGACAGATTGTATAGCGTCCCTAGCGGATACTTTCAAGAACTTATGGAGACATACATTCGAACACCGCGCTGCCGTGGAGTCAACTGCGGTCAACTAAAATCTTCATCGAGTTTTTGACGCACTCGCTAGCGACGACGTTCAATGCAAAAGCACACTGTGTGTGACTTTGTTGGTGTAACCAGGCCTGTTCATCTCCGCGAGTTTACATCGAAAACAAAACACGCACGATGGCCCACCTACAGGATACTATTCGACAAGGCCTCACATACGAGCGAACATTGACTCACGCACGCGTATTCTTGTGTATTATGGTAGAAAATAAAGAAAATGGTGTACTAAAATACTGTGCAGTTTTTAATTGCCTAAATAATAATAAAAACACAGAATGTACTTTTTTAAGTTGCCTCAAGACACTGAGAGGTAAATAAGTAGTTAATATTAGTCATGATAATTCATGCTTAATCATGTATTTCCTCCGCCATTTTCCGCAGTTTGGCACCTCACGTCACATCATTTTACCGAAGTCAGCCCTATTAGCTTCGGCGCAGTGCCGATCACTGACGTTTGTCAAAAAATGGTGCTTGACTCTTGAGACAGGCTAAATTACAACATATTGTTAATGACATTGAGCATACGTTTTTTTAAATACCTTCGCGAAGTAAAACTTCTGTACTTAGTACTTATTATTATTCTGTGGTGTAACTAATGAATTAAATATTACGAAGCTGTTTGGTTTTTAGTTCGTTTCATCCACGAAGACGCGCCCCACCAATTTTTGGTCGAGGTCGCGCGGGGTGCGGGAAGTTTGATCCGAGCAATCCGAGCGGCATTATTGTAGTGTGCGTGTGCACTCATGGATAATTTAGCGTGTACCGATGACACTCCAAGAATGGTGGGGCGCGTCTTCGTGGATGAAATGATCTATAGCGACGGAAGTTCAATGCAAACTCTCTAAGCACACTGTATGTGACTTTGTTGGTGTGCCTGATAAATAAAGTATTACAAGGCTGTTTGGTTTCCTTCGTGTTGCATTGGGAGTGAAACAGAAGGACTGAGGGCTTAGTGCAAGTTTACTCCTAACGTCATCGCTAGCGACTGCGTAAAAATGACAGATTGTACAGCGTTCGTAGCGGACACTTTCAAGAACTTATGGAGACACACATTCGAACGCCGCGTTGCCGTGGAGTCTACTGCGGTCAACTAAAATCTTGACGCACTCGCTAGCGACGACGTTCAATGCAAAAGCACACTGTATGTGACTTTGTTGGTGTACCTGTTACGGTCAAAGTGATAAATGTGAAAATTATGAATAATCGCCGGTTATTATGAATAACTAGCTTTCCGCCCGCGGCTTCGCCCGCGTGGAATTTTGTCTGTCACAGAAAAACTTTATCGCGCGCGTCCCTGTTTCAAAAACCGGGATAAAAACTATCCTATGTTCTTTCCCGGGACTCAAACTATCTCTATGCCAAATTTCATCAAAATCGGTTGCGAGGTTTAAGCGGGAAAGCGTAACAGACAGACAGACAGACAGACAGACAGACAGACAGACAGACAGACAGACAGAGTTACTTTCGCATTTATAATATTAGTTGGGATTACCGCATGATTTGGTTAATGTGATTAATATGAGGTCATTTATGTGTGTATAAAACTAAATAGGCGGCTTAGGGGTGGCCCAAGGGCCACCCCCGCCGCACCTTAACCTATTTTTCACTTTAAATCAAAACATTATGTTATAGGCATCATGGAAAAGTAATATTATGCAAGAAACATTCCAAACTCATTATGCCAAATTATATTAATATATGATATCAAAACGTTCAAAAGTTTGGCTGTACACGAGCACGTACTAGGGCTTGCAATATCGGATAGTTTTCAACTCCGGAACTGATTTCCGATATTGGGCACTCAACTCCGGAATTCCGGTTCTAGTTCCGGAGTTGGTTAAAAAAGAAAGCGCCTCCCGACAAACACGTACACGTATGTGGCCTCCACTTTAGAACCTTGCCCCATCGGCCGTCTGTTCTACGTACTATGTGCCCTGCCCATTGCCACTTTAGCTTGGTAATCCGATCGCTATATGTCAGGTAACTTTAGTTCGTTTAAGAATCTCCTCATTTCTGGTTCGATCTCGAAAAGAAACACCGAGCATAGCACTCTCCATACCATGGTGTGCAACTTTGAGCTTATTATAAGGCCTTATAGTAAGAGGCCACGTTTCCGAACCGTGTGTCATCACTACTGGTAACACACACTGATTGTAGACTTTCGACTTTAGGCACTGAAGTGTTTTGGTCGAAAAGCTGTTATGTAGTTTCCCGAACGCTGACCAGCCGAGTTGAATTCGACGTATTATTACATCTCCCTGCCTCACAGCTCGCTGCAGAGGAATCGCAGAGGAATCGCCCTCGTGTTCAGCCAGGCTCAAAGACCTTCTCATAGTCAAAGAACGCCAAGCATGTAGGCAAGTTAGACTCTTCGGTCTTCTGTATAACCTGCCGTAGCGTATAGATGCGGTATATGGTAGAGTAAACGTTTCGATAACTGGCTTCCTCAAGAGACTATAAGTCATCGAACCTACGCGCGAGACTATTCGTGATGGCTCTCAAAAACAGCTTGTAGACATGACTCAGAGTCAGAACCCAGATGGGTATGTAATTCCTTAATAAGGCTTTTACCCCTTTCTTAAAGAAAAACACCACCAAGCATTAGTTCCGTGCCTCTGGCATTATTCCCTGGAGTAAGACGGAGTTACAGTCTATGAAGGACTTTCAGTATCGGCTTATCACCTGCCGCGTTCAGAAGCTCCGAGGTTATTCGTCATCACCCGGTGCCTTGTTGTTCTTTAGCTGCTTGAGAGCCATCCTAATCACGTAAGGGCTGATATCCGGCTAATCTTCGGTATAGTGTCGAGTTAGCTTAGCTGTTGGAACTGTCCTGTGGCTGAGCTATTAACAGGTTTTACTCTATCATCCGCTCTCTTCAGCTGGCTTCGCCCATTAGAGTTGTCTCTAGCGAAAATTTTGGAGCTTTGGTTTCGCCCTATTGCCTCTTTAATATTATTACTAATAAAGTTGCGAATACATATCTCAAGGACTTCCTTATCTAAGAACCTATTTTGATACTTAAACGTTTTTAAAAATTTAAAATAATTTATGAAAAATTTCAATATCGGAATACGATATTGGCTTCAGTTCCGGAATTGAAATATCGGAAAAAATGTATCCGAAATTCCGGAGTTACGAAATTCCGGAATTCCGGTATTCAAGCCCTAGCACGTACACAAGATGTTGTTCTCTTTTAAGAAATTTGTTAGTACTAAGGTTGAATTATTAAATAATCACTGTTAAATGTGATTAATTTATCACTTTTACCGCGACTGTCGGTAATTATTCATAATAACCGGTTATTATTAATAATTTTCAATTTATCACATTAACCGTAACATACCTAATAAATAAAATATTACGGTTTACTTCGCGTTGCATTGTGAGTGAACCAGAAGACTGTTGTAGGGATCTACCTGCCGCTGCTGTGGGAGCCGGAGTTCTGCTCGCGCTCGCCGCTGTGCCTGGGCTACACGCGCGGACACTTCTCCGCGCTCGTGCCGCTCGAGCCCTACTCGCAGCGACACACATACATCTGCCGGTGAGTCCAATCGACATGATGATTTTAGGCGATTATCACACTGCGCCGCGCGCCGCCGCGGTCCGCGTGATTTCATATAAAAAATCCCGCGCGCAGACGCGTTGTCAGTGTGTTGTGCCGCGCGTGTTTTCTATACAAACTGAGGTACTTGCATACAATGATTAAATCTGTCGTCCCGCGTACCGCGGCGGAGCGCGAACCCTCGAGATGCAAGGGTTTCAAGGAAAGGAAAGGTTAGAAAAAAGGTAACAGAAGAATCAAGCTTTCTTCTGTTTCCTTTTTTTCTTTTTTCTCAGGGTTTGCATGATCTATTTCAGATTTTATTTTGGGCTTCCATTGTCAGTAACATTTTTGTAACGTCCGATTTTGCTTTTTTCGATTGCCTTGCAAAATGGCATAAGGCAAACGTGGAAACACAATTAATAGCCATAGAGGAGAAGAAGTCAATCATCTGACAGTTCACGCCACCATCTATGTATTTTTGCAGAGAGCAACAAGAAGAGAACGAGGAGATGACATTCCTGCCGCTGACGGACTCCGAGGGGAAGCTACTGCCGGTGCACTTCCTCACCTGCGATGAGGTGAGAGCTCGATCGGCGCAATTGAAGTTGCTTATGGTCATGATCATGGTCATGATTCTAAAGTGTTTTTAATTCGTACAGATGGCAGACGAAGAAGGCGTGGTCCGGCGTTGGCTGTCGGCGTGCGTCACCAGCGGCGGCGTGCTGGCGGCGCGGCAACAGCTGCACGCGCGCCCGCTGCTGCAGGCCCAGCTGCTGGAGGAGTGGCTCAACCACTACCGCCGCCTCGCGTGAGTGCGGCACACAGCCCCTAGCGTCTAGTGTAGTGCGAGTGGCGTGTGTACCAGCGGCGGCAGCTGTAGCGCGCCCGCTGCTGCAGGCCCAGCTGCTGGAGGAGTGGCTCAACCACTACCGCCGCCTCGCGTGAGTGCGGCACACAGCCCCTAGCGTCTAGTGTAGTGCGAGTGGCGTGTGTACCAGCGGCGGCAGCTGTAGCGCGCCCGCTGCTGCAGGCCCAGCTGCTGGAGGAGTGGCTCAACCACTACCGCCGCCTCGCGTGAGTGCGGCACACAGCCCCTAGCGTCTAGTGTAGTGCGAGTGGCGTGTGTACCAGCGGCGGCAGCTGTAGCGCGCCCGCTGCTGCAGGCCCAGCTGCTGGAGGAGTGGCTCAACCACTACCGCCGCCTCGCGTGAGTGCGGCACACAGCCCCTAGCGTCTAGTGTAGTGCGAGTGGCGTGTGTACCAGCGGCGGCAGCTGTAGCGCGCCCGCTGCTGCAGGCCCAGCTGCTGGAGGAGTGGCTCAACCACTACCGCCGCCTCGCGTGAGTGCGGCACACAGCCCCTAGCGTCTAGTGTAGTGCGAGTGGCGTGTGTACCAGCGGCGGCAGCTGTAGCGCGCCCGCTGCTGCAGGCCCAGCTGCTGGAGGAGTGGCTCAACCACTACCGCCGCCTCGCGTGAGTGCGGCACACAGCCCCTAGCGTCTAGTGTAGTGCGAGTGGCGTGTGTACCAGCGGCGGCAGCTGTAGCGCGCCCGCTGCTGCAGGCCCAGCTGCTGGAGGAGTGGCTCAACCACTACCGCCGCCTCGCGTGAGTGCGGCACACAGCCCCTAGCGTCTAGTGTAGTGCGAGTGGCGTGTGTACCAGCGGCGGCAGCTGTAGCGCGCCCGCTGCTGCAGGCCCAGCTGCTGGAGGAGTGGCTCAACCACTACCGCCGCCTCGCGTGAGTGCGGCACACAGCCCCTAGCGTCTAGTGTAGTGCGAGTGGCGTGTGTACCAGCGGCGGCAGCTGTAGCGCGCCCGCTGCTGCAGGCCCAGCTGCTGGAGGAGTGGCTCAACCACTACCGCCGCCTCGCGTGAGTGCGGCACACAGCCCCTAGCGTCTAGTGTAGTGCGAGTGGCGTGTGTACCAGCGGCGGCAGCTGTAGCGCGCCCGCTGCTGCAGGCCCAGCTGCTGGAGGAGTGGCTCAACCACTACCGCCGCCTCGCGTGAGTGCGGCACACAGCCCCTAGCGTCTAGTGTAGTGCGAGTGGCGTGTGTACCAGCGGCGGCAGCTGTAGCGCGCCCGCTGCTGCAGGCCCAGCTGCTGGAGGAGTGGCTCAACCACTACCGCCGCCTCGCGTGAGTGCGGCACACAGCCCCTAGCGTCTATAGTCTGGTCTGCGAGCACGTAGAATTTTATCCAATGACCCCTAGCTACCCATCCTTATCGCTCGCGCGTAATTATATTGGGATGGGTAGCTTGGGGTCATTGGACAAAATTCTACGTGCTCACAGACCGGGCTTTAGTGTAGTGCGAGTGGCGTGTGTACCAGCGGCACACCACTAGCGCGTCTACATCACCACATGCTATGTTTATTGTACATTAGACAGTGCACAAACCAATGAGGGCTATCGTTTTAGCGCTCACCAGTTTGCGCCACTGTAGAGTAAGGTCCTGTCTCTTGCTAGTAGCGAAAACAGTGGCACCAACTGGTGAATGCTAAAGTGGTAGGAGGACTATCGCATTTGCACTCATCAAGATGGCGCCACTGTAGAGTAAGGTCCTGTCAATCGCCAAGGGTGCCAACTGTTAAGTATAAAAACGATAGCCCTCATTGAAAGTTTTGTCTGTTGCAGACAACAGACTCGCGGGCCGTTCCCGCCGCGGCTGCCCAACGAATACTCCAGCGACCCCGACACCGACGACGAGTGACGCGCGACACTCACGACGCGACACAACACTACACGCGCGTGACGACAGGCAGGTGGCAGACACCGCAGGAAACATACAGGGTGGAATTTTGTAATGCCACCTGAAGGGAAAGTACTCTTAATACTGTAGATAGACATTTTTACGCAAAGAAAACATTCCTTTATTTTTGAAAAGAAATAGAACTGCATTCAAAGATTTCCAAAAATTTGCTTGCTACACCCGGGAATCGAACCAACTAAAATATGTTAAAAATTACACCCTGTATTTTTATTGAATCGATCGTTAGGCTTAAGTATTAGGATGAAATCTCTCAAACAAACTTGATAAATCAAATGAATGGAAAACCATGAAATCTTAAATTATTGTAATTATTTACAGAAAAGTGTATGGCATGGGGGTAAATTTTCGAAAAAATTTCGAAAATCTATGAATGCAGTTCTTTTTCTTTTCAAAAATAAAGGAATGTTTTCTTTGAGTAAAATTTTCTATCTACAGTATTAAGGGTACTTTCCTTCCAGGTGGCATTACAAAATTCCACCCTGTATAAGGCACACGGGGATACGAAAATGGTGCAGAGTTTAAAAAAAGCGGGCGGCAAAATAAAGAAAAACGGCCGCGCTCATTTTTACGATTACAGATTTGAAACAAGGTTTTCAATCCCTTTTTGGTTAGCAGTTGAATATTATGTCTTTGTAAATAACTTTGGAAACGATACAAACTGATAACTTTAAATGACTCCTGTTGTGTCTGTCATTTGTCATGTGAACGCGAATTTTTCATTTCAATCAGTAATTTGCCATTTGAAACCAATGAGAAATTTAAAATGACAAACTGCCCAATAGTATGCAAACTGACAGTAAAGAAATCGAATGTTCAAATGCTGACTCACATGAAAAATTCGATAGTGTTGTAGGATGAATGCTCGAAAACTTGTCTCCACAAATACTAAATAAAATACACACATACACAAAGCGCTAATAAGCTGAACAACACGGTCACAAGTATTCCCTAGCATTCACAAACAAATTAATTGTTTACTTTCTCACGATATTAAATCGATGCAAGTACGATTTTTGTGCAATGGCAAAATCGATACTTCGACCGATTTAGCTAGTTTCGAAACCGCGCCAATCTCAAATGTAGCGAAAAATGATCCACATTATCTTTTGGAAACATGGCCAATGATGTTCGTTTCGGTTTTTTCTAAGGTCTATTAATCGATATCGATAAACTCCTTCAGAACGTCTTAAACTTTCAGCGTGGTTCGGAAACGATACTCTACCAAGCTAGCCGTTTTTTCTAAAGTTAATGTGTGTTGTTTTTGCCGAGTATTTCTTCACAGTGATATGTCTCGGATGAAATAAAATTTTAGTTAAGGTCGCGATAGCGGAGGTCATTTATGTTGTAGTTGAATTTACTTATTATATAGCACTTATTGAATTGCAATAATATATTTTTAATAACGGAGTATTTTCGGGTTTGGGTGACATCTCCCTGTATGTAATAAACGGTGTTTATTCATTCTATTTTCGCAAGCTCTCCTAGACTATGTAAGTCCACTCACGCGACTTGCTTTAATATAGCATAGTGTCCCTGTGTATAACATCGATGTACCTGCTTTTTGGTTGTTTGTAGTCGATAACTACTAACTGAATGATGTTGAAAACAGAGTAAACCCAATGCTAGATTAAAGAAAGTGGCTTAAGGGCTATGCAACAGATCACACGCATTTTAAACTGTCACTACTTTCCAATACACTAAAGAAAATGCGTGCGACTTGTTGGTAAAGGGGTAATCTCAGTGGTTGACAAACAGCTTCAACGAGTCACCTTTTTGGCCAATGAGACGATTGGTCTGTTATCTCTGGAAATTGCAATAACTCGTGTGCCGCCTATTGGTCAAATTGTCTAGTTTTAATCACAATGAGAGATAATAGACGAGTGGCCATATAAAACCTGTTATTAATCAGGCTGCCGAATCGAGACTCGCTCGCTCTCTTATATTGATTACGACTGTTTCCTTTACTGTAAAATGATGTCACGAGGAATTGAAACGGAAAAGTTTTGATTCCAGGTTATCATTGCATTAATAAAAATATGACATAGGTATAAAAGAGTGAAGCGTTGTGATTCGATTCAGTGGCCAAACGACGGCAGGACTTATCGGTCAAACTGTTCAGTGTCTTTGTCGGGTGTTATGTCGGACATTGCGTCACCCCAAGCTTATGGGCCGGAGTGGTGCTGGCAGGTGCGCGGAAGCCACGGAGACAAAGTAAGGGGCTTGCTCGGCCGGCTTTACTTCGTCGCGGGGTCGTACCGAGGGTATGCACTCCTAGCTTAGACAATAATTACATTATTTTGTAATTGCGGAGATCAGTCCTGGTTCGGCAAGTAGTTTAAGAAAATTTCAGTTGTTCCAACGACTGCCATTCGTGGGCTTGCCTTTGAGTTTTGAATCTACTTACTTATTATTAAGGGGGTTTCTATTCATAATTGCCCAAGGAAAGATAATATAAATCTTTATGCGATGCTGAATATGTGGTTATCCTACAAGTGCTTCGTAATTTATGAACGAGGTCTTGGCAGCACCATTGTCGCACCACTCCCGCTGCCCAAAGCTTCGAATCTGTTACGCTAGACTTAGTTTAAGACTTCATCGGTGTGCTCAACGTTTGTCTGACTGAATTGGTCTCATATAAAAAGCTAAATACCTACAGAATTTGTAGCATAAGTGGGCTGATTACCGTAGTTTCCGTGCTCATGAAACATATTTTTAATTTTCTCATATCAAATGGACTTGAGACAACGACAAACTTGTAAATTATAGTTAGTGACATTAGTTCTTTGTATGAGATCAATAACAACAAAACTCAATGTAACTCAGTGCCCGTAATGGATCATTCAAATTAATGTAACCGATATATGAATACAGAGTCTATTGAAAAGTTTTACGACATGTACAGAGAGTTTAAGGTTCTAATATTTATTAAATAGTTTCGGTTGTATATGTAAATAAAAATCGGTTCGCAAAGTAATGATTCTCTAGATGTATAGTTAAAGCTGTTGTGCATAGGAATTGGGGCGCTTTCAAATGAAGGCTCTAAAGATAAGTCTTGTCGCCAGGTGGCGCTGTCTTGCGATTTAAAGTTTTTTTTGTTAATAGCTACTTATATTCACATCTGCTTAGTTTAAGCTGTAAATTAACCCTTTACCTACGGGCCCTTGGAAACCAAAGTCGCCTCTCAATACGGGGTATTTTAACCTATAAAATTGTTTGCTCCACTTTACATCAAGATATTTAAAAAAGTATGAGACTTACGGTATTGAAATTGGAAATATTATATTCTGCAACTAATGTTGTTTCATAATTATAAGCGCATTTTACACTTAATTCGCAATTTTATTGTTTTTTTGTCGTAAACCGTGATTTAGTATTGGCTTTGCCAAAATAACAATAGATGCCACCCGTATTAAAAAGTGACTTTTGACTTGGCAACTATAGGTGCCTCCCGTAGGTAAGAGGTTAATTAACTTCAATATTGTTGTTGCTAGAAACTGAAGTAGCCTAGTCTAGTCCGCTGCATAACAGCGCCACCTGGTTTTATTTTCGTACTATGAAATAGTTTCGATTATAAATTCTTGTTGTTGAAAACATTTTAAAATTTTTCATAATAATTCTTGTACGGGTAATTGTGCCTACTAGAATCGTTGAAATGAATGCTGATTTGAGAGCGCCCTAAGTGCGGCCGCGCAGGGCTGCCGCTAGATTTCGATTTTCAAATCGTAGCCGTTGTGTAGACCAGTGCGAAATTATACGTTCGATGCACATCATGGAAGATTCCATCTAACGTTTAGATCTATCGTTTTACTATCTGTGTAGTTATTTTATAATTTCTTTTAAGTCTGAACTAGTGTTTGCATTGTTATTAAGTATATTATTACAACCTGTTTGATAATTTCCTTTCAAATTTCGTATAGTTCTAGATGCAAGCATAATAGTAATCTCACACTCGCCTACAGAATGTTGCTGGTATGTGTAAAGAATGTGATTTTAATAGGGGTTTATCATTCTGCTAAGACATTGATTGAATCATTGAATATATTCAGCATGAGCGATATGTTTCAAAAATTTAAAAACGTTATTTTTTTCCCAAAATTTGTAAATAGTATGTCGAGGAGGACATCGTCAAAGAACCACAATCCTGTAATAGATTTTGTTTAACAACACGTTACAATTTAAATTATGTACCTATATTACCTACTAATTTTAATCAATAAAGCACTTATTTTATGAAGCTGTTCGATTTTGTTTCATTATTCCCTAGTTAATCCGTCAGTATAGGTCGGTATTCTTCATCCTCCATTTTACTGGTTCTACTGGGAGTTAAACTAAATAAAATCTATTAAAGATAGCTATTTATATTCATTAGTCGTTTACCAGAAAACAAATGTACTTTCTTTCTAAACGACCAAGAAGAATAAAACGAGCATCTCAACAGCATAAAAAAAAATCTAACCCTTTATCTTAAAGGTCCGAAATGTACTAATTATTTTTTTGATCGCGGGGATTTCCCTAAATGTAAAAAAATGTTATTTGATGATGTTGGGTGGGTATTCTTCTTTTTTTTTTTTTTTTAATCCTTCCTGGCCTGGAAATTTGTACCATTGGCCGAATACTTGTAAGTTGTCAATATATTCTTTCATGTCGTTAAAATAAAATGTTTGCTTCCAGTTTGCTTCTTCTTACACAGTTTTAAATTTTAAACTTGTCCTTTTTATAAATGTCCAACTGTAGTTTTGTTATCTGTGTTGCCAGTAAAGATTATTTTTAATGTTTGAATGTTAGTATGGATTACACTAAACCACTAAATTTTAAATAAAGGGATCTCCCGATCTTCCATCCCTTTGCACCAAAAATTTTAGTGTACTTTCGTACACTCGTGCCATAATCTAATTAATTAAAATTATGTAGTAATACAAATTAGTGAAAATATTTTTTCTACAGACAGCTGTAGCAGCTGGGTAAAAAAAATAATTGATTTGAGCATCAATTAATACAGAAAAATATTAAAAATCGTATTGGGTCAAAGTTTAAGATCAAAATGCTTAGTATTAACTTTAATAAAATATTTTTTAGTAATATTGTAGGTTCATATTCCCGGTGGGAAAGAAATGCTACAATAGCTGCTATAGGCCTTTAAAGGCACAACCTTAGATTAATAAAACTTAGGTTTTATTAATCTAAGGGCACAACATATTTTGCAGCTTTGTTAACTCTACATTTTATTTAAGTGCACAAATACTTATATTTGCTTAGTGATAAGAAAACCTAATTCAAGGGCGTGAATTCGCAGATATTTACACTGCGTGACTTCCAAGCCACGACCATTCCTATTGAGAAACGAACGCGACAAACTGTCAGGCAAAGTTGCGATTCGGAACGCACGCGCGGCACTGACAGCTGGTTGCTGTGTAAGGAAGTGGGAGCGCAACGCTTCGCAAATTATTTAATTTCTAGCGCTGAAGTACAGTTTTTTAAGATAAATAAGTACTAATAGCAGTGAATTAGTGAAATATTAAGTGTTTCCTGTGATAATGAGAAGGAGATCCATTGGTTGAAGAGTTTATTTGATCAGCAGACTTCGCGCGAGCACGGCAGGTGAAACAAAATGGGTGAGTACATTACACCGGCTACTTCTAACTTGAAATGTTTTTACGCGATACATACTTTGAAACTGTACAAAGTCCTTTCGCGATGCTAAAGCTTATTGCCTTCCCATATAGAATTCTTATAAGAAATTGTAGTGGTCGCTATGACCACTTGTTTTTGGCGAAATTATTGATTTTTCTCATGCGTCCCCAAATTCCGACAGTATAGAGGTTAAAATATTAAAGTTTATGTACCAATTAACTAAATGAAATACTTAACGATGATGGAAGTGCTTGTTTCGCATACTATTTTATACTATTTTGATAAACATTATATGTATAAAAAAAATATCTTTCTATTAATGGGTTAGATAATCTACAGTTTGTAGTGTTTTTACTTTATTTTTAAAATGTTATTTAGGAAATATTCTATAATGTTTTATGATTAGGCAACAGCAGAGTGAAGTAATTAGCAAGTTGGTTAGTGATTATGCCGGTGTTGAGATGCTAATTACCTCGGCCTTGACTACATGATAATTGTGTTTGTGTGTAATGTGTTTTTCTAAGCAGGAAATAAATTAAAGTTTATGTAAGGTGTATTTCAGGGTATTCATATATTCAAAATTATGGTCTTACAACCAATCATCAGTATTCTATGGCGCCTTACACAGACAGGCATAACTGGTGTAAAGAAACATTTGGGTCATTCCATCGTTTCGGGTGTTACGTTCGTACACACATATTCAACAATTTCTTGTATTTTGAAATAGTATTTTAATAATATTAGTGCCTTAATCTGTCCGTTTTTAGTTGCTTTATCTAAATAATAAAGTTTGTACAGCTTAGAATGTAGGATAACGAAAATATGAGCCAAAAAGTGTGCGTTTCGGGCGTTACGAGATTTTGCCTCTACTTTCTGACTGTTGTTGCATTTACTCGAAATTTAGCGAATTTTCTTAAGGAATTATACCTAAAACTTACAGGACTTCTAAAGTATAAAATTTACAAACCATGTAACATACAATCACTGTTACATAAAACGTTTTACTATTTTTTTATAATTTTTTTCTTTGTTTCGGGTGTTACAATGGTTCTGTTTCGGGTGTTACGAGTACGAAAATGCAACTCGTTTTATCGATAAAATCGGTGTTTTATTAGTCTCTAGGTACTACAAAATAAGGAGTACAACAAATAAACACAAATAGAGCGAATTCTGATTTGAAATTACGAAGCATCTTTTTTTAAAAAATATACAAAGTTCAAGTTTAATTTTTCCTCAGAATATAGCTTTTTCTATTGTTTTTGGCTTGAGATAGCATTACTTTAATTTCTAATTACGATATTTAATGGAAATGTCAAACATCGAGACTTTTTAGCAATATCTTAATTTTAGTGTTGAGTCGACATTTCAAAAATGTCTTAAATAGAGAAATATGACTCCTTTTCCGACGCCAGCGCTAGTGGAAGGTCGAAGGACCCTCACAGTAATACTTTTTGACTTCTCCAAGCAATATACACACATTATCGACGTATAAATAAAAATGTAATACCCGAAACGTTTCGGGTGTTACAGTTTTTACTCAAGAAAGAAACATACTAAATTAGTATCATGCTCAGAAATTAGTTAGTATTTGAAATCATTACTACCATGACCTTACTTTTACCAAATATTGTTATCCTAATCCATGTGTAAGGTACAATAATAAAACAAATACCTGTTTTTTTGTTTCGGGTGTTACATCGCCGAAGTAACAAGAAAACACACTAAGAACTTGATGATTATCAATTTATTTGGGACTATGGCGCTACCTACCAATACTATGATAAATACCCTCAAATCATATAGTGGCAAAACGTTTCACAGATTGATAGTTTTTTTTTAAATCGTATTACCAATAATTAGAGAGAAAATGATCATTCAGACAGTTGACTTAAGTATAGACTTTGAAGACTAATAACTTAAAAATTACTTGTTTCTTGCAGATTGTTTTTGTTGCACATTATAATTTGGAATGTTTACTTTCAAAATTCATCAGATTTAATGCGAAAAGAACATATTTAGTTTTTCACCCTCGGTAACATTTGTCATGGAATGACCCATTTGTTAGTATCATATTTATTATCTCGGTGTACTGCATTGCAGACCTGCTTATTGGTATCTGTTGAAATGTGACTATCAAGTTTCAGCACAGGCTACAGCCAATACCACCTTATCTGCAATGATAACTGAATTTTTAAATACTAAGTTCTAGAAATGCAGATGAATTTTAAACTAAAAACTAGCTAATTTTGATACCCAACTTTGTGTTTTACAAAGTACCTAACTTGAGTACTATTCACAAATGTCTTAATCATTCGTTGAATGAACTGGGTCACCCAGGTAATTAATGCTAATGGTTCTGTATTTGAATGCAGTCGGCTATCAATTTTGTAACAGCCGGTATTGTCACAGTATAAGTTGCTATGAACAGTAATTAAAGTCATCAAAAATATAGCTACAACAAGGGCCTTCATGACAGTGATAAGGGAAAAAGATATTATTTATTTATTTTTACATAAAATTACCATAAATCTTCCACTAATGATGACTATTGTATTGTAATAGATTTAGTACTATCATAATTTGCAGTACCTCAGATTAGAACCATTAAATAGCTCAAATGTTTACTAACCTGGCAGAACTTCAAATTTAAATTTATGTATAATAATAACAAATAATTTAGTTAATGACCTAATGTGATTATTCTTAAAAGATGTTTTAATGTTAATGGGACTGCAACTCTGAAGCCAGGGAAATCGTGGTAGAGCATCATAGTCTTCGTCGCGATATCCCCCATCTTGAACATTGAATTCCCTAGGTAGGCAGAATTTAGGAAAGTACCTTGAGTCTACTGTTTTTTTTTACATTGTGGTATTATTATAATGTTTTATTACTTTAGCATTCATTCTTATTTCCAATTGAAATCACCTAAAGGCCATTTAATTACGACATTCATTTGCAATTTGTTTTAATCTGTAAAAAAATCGCCTCATTGACTGCTATGAAAGCTGAGCATAAAAGTCAAGACAAAAAGACCACTTGACCAGACCACTGTTCTGAGATCAGATCCAGGTGAAGTCACTTCAGCACTTACCTGGTATCATCAGGTAAGTACATCATGTAATCTTAGATTCAGTGAATTTTATTACAGCTAAAAGCCCGCTAGCTATGGGCAGGAAAGTTCTCGAGTGGCTGGAAGACGTAGCGTGGGCAGGCCTCCTACTAGGTGGTAAAGGTAGGGAAGAGCCTGGATGCGGGCAGCACAGGACCGTTCATTGTTGAAAACCTTGGGGGAGGCATTTGGCCAGTCCAGCAGTGGACGTCATTTGGCTGAAACGAACGAAAAGCCCGCTAGCTATAAAAACGCAAAGGGTCGAACCACAATCGATTCCTTCCAGAATTGTGGCTTAATACATTTCGCCGCAAAGGCCGAAAAGGCGAATTCAAATTGATTTGATTTTGACCGGTTTAATACATGACGCAAACTCTGCAAAGTAAGATCTACGACGGAAGCCGGATCTATGAAACCGCGTTGAGTTTCCCATGCTCCTTGTTCTTGGCGCTGAGCAGGTGAAGTGTGTCGGCAGATCGGTGTCCGAGGCGGCAGGCGGAGCGGCACGGTGTCCGGTGGCGGTGTCGCTGTCGAGCGCTCCGGTTACAGGCCGATCAACCGACAAGTGCTTACTAATCTCTAACGTCCGTTTCTTGGGAAAAGGGCACGAGAAAAGATAAGAATCGAATTTCACATTAGAAACAAGCTGGGAATGGCTGAATTCGGGAAAGTATGATAATATTGCCGGAACTGTAGGCCGTTTCCGCCGGTGATCCCTTTTGTAGCCAATAACAATTTCTTATCGCATAGGTATATTCGCAGCTCCATGGAACAAAGGCTATCGGGTCTCCTACTTAATTTTTTACAAAGAAGCGATCGTTGACACTGCTCTCATTGCTGTTTCAAAATGACTTGGTTACTTGCTGTTTGTTAAGCTTGCTAGATAAATACGGAGACCGACCGTTTCCCATACAATTTTTTGGGTCAAAAGTCAATTCCTTTCGCTCTAAATGAATTAATGATTGTTTTCTCGTATTGAGGTTCGGGCAGTGGCGCGTGGGCAGTGCCAGTGTTCGATCACGCGAGGAGCGTTAACACCGTTTGATAGCGGTCGTAACAGCGTCCGACACTCCGACAAGTCTGGGAAATGAAACACTTCGACGATTAGCAATAGCAAATCGTTTACAGGAGGAGTCCAAGTTATCATGAGTTTGATATCTAAATGTTAGACATTTTACGTTGCATTCTGTATTCTTTAAGTTCAAACCTAGCGTTGGACTTTTTGTCAATCTAATAAGATGTTTTCATAAAAGTCCAATAAGAACATTATTTTCTTTTAACCGGTTTTTTTCTGTTGTTGCAAATCTCCACAAGCGTCGAGAAAAACAAGTGCAAAAGTTATCGAAGTCCCAGTTTTATGGACGGAAAGTTTTATTTTTACTATGTGTAGTAAGTAGGTATTATAAACGTAATAATTAAGTTGTTTTTGCGACGAATCTTAATTGATAAAATGCTCTTTAATCTCTTCATTCCGGATTTCATTTAAAGTTGTCCTTTGTTAGGGCAGTGAAGCTGTGACTGTGATCACGCTGTCACCAGCACGACCTTCGTCACGGCTCGTGAAACTAGCCACTCAAACTTGGCTCTGTTTACGGAAATCATGAAATAAATTGTTATTGCTGTCGTTATACTTCAGATAGATGAAGCATCATAAACACCGTAAGAATAACTATAAAAAGCTAGTCCTGAAGCACACGGCAAGTGGAAATGCCGGACTGGCCTGGCAATCAAAACATTCCCTTGTCAGTCAATACACTAGAGCCGTATTTATAATATGTAAATGTAATACACAGCGTTTTTTATTTCAATCTAATCAATTTCATAATGCGAAACGTGATCAGGCAAATCTCTCTTTGTGTTCAGTGAATCGTTATTTATTAAAAAGATTGTTATGTAATTCAAATGAACACTCGTTATTGATGGTGGACGGCTTGAATATTGGCTTTATTGCATTTCATTTGCAGTTAATGTGATTTCTACGTCTTACATGCTAAACTAGACACGAATGTAGCGTTAAGCCTTTCAAAACTTTCCTCCGGTGATGGATTGGGAATATTAATCACCAACTTGTCTGGCTACATTATCTCATTGTTATTTAGTTATTGCCATAACGTAAGCTTTCGATTTTCGTCTATTCCCACAGTCAGTACAAAAGAAAAAAACATGGTGCAGAACTGGTTCCATCGCTATCTATTTATTGTTCTGCCTGTCTAGTGTCTCTACGTAACCTGCTGTTACTAGCGTAATGTTATTAAGTAAAGGCAATAAGTTACATTATTTAATTCAAGTTACGTGTACCGATATTTCCTGCGTAATGCAAGATCTTGATTGTTGGGTGGAGATTGGAACAAATAATTTTGGCGTAACGTTTTATTGCGCCAATACGCCAAGGTTTGTCTCTAGACCTGCACCTGCGAATGTAGGTTACATTTGCCGTCGTTAAAATATTGGTGGATCTTGCATAACACCTATATTGTGGTAATGGTTTTCGTCTTGCCTCAAAAGCACGCCTTCCGAATAGACAGTGCAACGACCAGCCGAAGGCCGCTGTGAGATGTTAGAGACTGGTTGCTTGGATATGCTTTGTATTTCACGACTTCGAAAAGTTTTCGACTGCATTTGTTGGATTCGTGTCTCAAAAACGTTTCGACGAAAAGTGAAGCGTTATTTAATCTTTATGTGAGAAGATATCATTAATGGAACAAAACATAATATTATGTATGAAGGCAATGCGATCCATCCAGCATGCTGCATTTTGATTCCGTTTATGTTCGACCCACATACTCGTAATATTGTAAACGGACAATCCGCCTCGATTGACACAGCACGTACCGTTCGCGACATTGTCCGTCATGTCGCCGTTAGCTGGTCTCCGTGGAGGCCAACGGTACTCTCCCGGTGCACTGCGATGAGTAACTGGACAGATAATTGAGTCGCCAAGATAATGATACGACGGTGACAAGCGCTAATGATGTGCGATCCGAAATGCCAGAGAGGTAAGCGCCAGCTGCCTCCATCAGCCGCGTTAGCTCTCATTTATCGCAGTCAGGATTCTCATTCCTTTCCTCAATGAGTTCATGATCGGCATGCTTGTCTTCGTTTTTCCAAGAGCTTCTTTTAGTTTGATAAAGATTTATTGAGTTAATTGACCCAAAATATCTAGAGAATGACGATAAAATAGCCTTGATCTACTGGCATTAATTAATACAGTTATTAAAATGATTCAGTTTTATTAGGCTAGATTCTATAATGAAGTTACTAGTATTTATTATTGAATTAAGTAAATTACATAATTTATTTCGCTAAAGCCACATAAATCATGTTCATCAGCCTCTCTGGCCTTGTTGGTTGAAATGATGAATCTTGCTGATCTTGACAACGATGATCTGAAGGTTCAAAAGGTTAAGAATAATCTTGAGTTTGTTCCGGCGTTTCTTCTCAGCACTTGCCATATGTTTGTCTCGAAGCGCTGGTAGGGCCCAAAAGATAAGGAGACATGTAAAGTGCCCCATAAGGGCTACCTTTTATTTTTTTATTATTTTCTATTGACGTTCATAAGTGCCACTTGTGGTCTAAACTGAATAAATATTTTTGATTTTTGATTTGATTTTCCCTTTTCCTTGTATCTCCGTCGCGTGAAGACGTCAGTGCGGCTCAACCTGTTTGTTCCTGGTGCGGTGCGGGTCTCCGGCGTCATCCGGTTGCATCACTAATCTTACCGTTTGTCTCGTGGGCCGTCTTACTTTTACTTTCTAGCCGATGCATGTTATAACTCGGAGGATTTATGGCGATGAGTCAGAGCGGGTGGAGCGGCTCCATTACGAATTTCAATAAGTGGGTGAAGGCGAGCCAGCCTTTACTCAAAACGAGCTACCGGTTCCAATAGGCTCCTGTAGTGATGTGACCGCGAGCTAATTAAACCAAGCGGTCGACAATGAGCGGTTACATAAGGTCTTTGTATGGTTAATTAAGTAATGATTGAATTCTGAGATCGTAATTCTCAATAGTCCCATTGCTTCAGTTGAAGAGAAAATATTTTGATTATGAAGGGTAATAATTTCAGGATTTCCCATTTGAATTATTACTTTTTTGATTTTTTTGAAGGACTTTCTCCTCCTAACGTCGTTTGAGTATTTTCGAGTCTGGTTATTGCTGTTATACGGGTGTCGCGTTGTTGCAGGACGCTCCCGCACCTCACTTTTTTCCTAGCAAACTAAGCAGGAAAGCAGTCATAAGTAGCCTATAAAAACGATAGTCATAGTAGCCTTTAAGAGCGATAGGACTTTTTGAAATAGTTTTTAATGTTTTATGTCGAATCGAATGTTTGTCGTAGTCACATCTCTAGCTCTGGGTGTGTCGATATGTACGAAGCAGGTCATGCCATCTAGGTGTGTACGCGCGCCGCCGTATGACAGCCGACAGCCGAACCGACATGTGGCCTATTGTGGACACAGATGTAACGATCTGGACGGAATTTGAAAGGGAAAATATGCAGACGATATGCTATAAAATGAGATATCTAGACCAAATATATAAGTAGACAGGATATGTTACTACTCAGCAACGTACTTGGAAACTCCGGGGATTCTTATCAAGAAATCGCGATGTTGTCGCGAAATGCGTTGCAAATACGATCGGCTCGTTTATTAATCAGGGCGTGCTAACGAGTTCTTAAACCTGACTGAATATTTTTAATGAGTGTTGCTCTAGCGGCTAGTGATAGTGTAGTTGTTAATCAATGATATTATATAAAAACAAAAGCAGATATGTTATAAGCGCTCGCGCTGTGAATACTCAAATACGTCCCAATTGGGACGTCTTGTGTTTAGTCTTCGTGTGGCCTGCGTCGTGCGCAATCGCGTGTACCACACCGTAAGTTCCTGTGTTCTTACCAAAATAAATAAAAAATGCCATCGTGTGTGTTTCGAAAGTGTACCAATTATGACTCTAAAGTAAACAAAATACAAGGGATCTCTTACCACATGTGATTATGCAAAATTATTTAGTATTTATATTTTCAATTATTTATGCAAACAATCAAGACGCCATGCGCCATGTTCAAGTTAAGAAAGAGAAAGCGATCTTGTTTTGACGTTAGAGCGATAAGGATGCGTGCGCTGCGGACATAGATTAGTTAGTGCAGAATCGTTAAAACTATAGCTATCTCTTTCATTTGCGTGCTATTTCGTATCTTTTGTTTCACTTATCAGTTACATTTGTCAATGTGTGCAATTTGGAATAGCTCGGCACGGATTAAAATCGTAATTTCTATGAACGTAACATATCTATAGTTCTATAATATCATTGTTGTTAATTTAGACTTTCGGCGTCGTGCATGATCGGCGAACTTACTATTTCGTAATTATAATTAATAATGATGTAAGTATGCAATGAATTTAATGATTTTGTTGGATTGATATTAGATCACGTATTTCACGCTTTAGACTAGAGTTTGTTCAGTAGCCAGCCACTCTATGTACATAAGGATTTTTCAGAAGCTTCTTTGTTTTTAAGTAATTTACAAATTCCAGTAGGTACCTGTTACTGTCGTAACTGACCGTTAGTGCGCGTCGAAAGATTGTATTTGAAGTAATAACTCAGGTGTGAGTACGAATAGCCGAGACGTCTTCACCAGCGAACGCGATTGGTTATTTCGCAATCGACTACAAACTATAAATGTCAGCCGATAAGATAACCCGCCTCTCCCATTCACTGGACACGACGACGCGACAATCGTTTAATGGACCCATACAATGCAGTCTTTACAAGGTCCAATACAGACAACTGCACTGCTAGAGCAGCAATGTAATTGATGCTGCTAATAACGAGACGCTTGTGTTTAATTATAACCAGCGTATTAGGTCAAGTGTTGTTAGTGTCCAAATGATTTATTGCAAATAATAGTTTCGATCGTTTCTGACAGTTTTACTGTTTTGCAATTAATAAATAATTGATTGTTCTAATTACGTTGATCATTGATCAGTCTGCTGCATAGCTGAGTAATATTAATTAAGAGTAGTACTCGTATATTAAATGAAATAATCAAATTTTTCTTAAAGTGGTCGGCCACAACCACAAAGTAAAGAAGAGGTGGCAAGTTGTCGCGTCCAATAAACGGCGTTCACAAGCTCATAACATTATTTCTTTCGTCCAATATCAACATTCGAACTCTCGCTTGATCGTTGCTTTACATGTCATCAGCATCTTTGCGACGTGTCCATCAAGCCTTTGGCGCCCAACTCGGTGGTCGTAAGGATGTACCTACTTCGCGTCAGTGATGACGCCTGCGCAATAAAGCTCATCTTCCGCGCACGCGTGGGCGTCGAAAGCAATGCCGAAGTCGCCGACTTGTACGTTGTAAACACAGTAAATAAAGAAAAATACTCTCAGCTTGAGCGGTATATGATATGGGTGCGTTTGACTGAGTTTAAAGGTGTCAACGAATATTTATACAAGTAAACGAAAGCCCATTTTTGTACAAGAGAAAAACGAAAGTATACTTACTTGTATTACCACAAGTAATTTCAACACATAAAACTTCAACTAACGTAAAAAATAATTATGTATGTAATGTTTTAAGATGTAATGTGCCACAAGATTCTTTTAAATTTTATACACAATACCTACTCAAGCATTTCCGGTACCGGCTGTAAAACCTGTAAAATCAATGTAAATAACGATAAACAAACAAAAATTGGGTCTTCTCATAGGTAAAACAAACCTAATGAAAAGTGATGTCAATAAAATGATTGGTCTAAATGTCCCGGTATCAAAGGTCTTGAATTGTAAATACATTTCAATATTTTCAATTCAATAATGTCGCAAACACGATTGGTCCAAATGTCCCGGGATCGCCGGTCGCTGCCCCCGGAACCGCGGACACACCTTTGCGTGCGCGTGCCTCGCCGCTGCCACTGCTCCTAGCTGCACTTGGGCTTAGTCCAATTTGCCCGAGAAGGGTCGCATTTGTTTTGGAAATTCCTGAAATGTAACAGTAATGTAACATTCAGTCTAATGTATTCTGAGAAGCTTTGCATGGTTGGTTGGTATCTTGAGACAAGTAACCCATTAGTTTGGTGATGAGTAAAATTCTTCACTTTTAGTTACTTTATGTAGAATACCTTTTTAAGGACGTAAGCTTCGTTTTGTTGCTTCTAAAATATGGAGTAACTTAGCTCAGCTTTAATCCGATCTAAAATGAGAAACTTGAAAATCAGCGTGAGCTCAAAAAAATCGTGACTAAAGATCGACGGATATAACTTTTTAGAGAATTGACGTTGAAACGTAAAACGTGTGTTACCAGTCAAACATTGCGGTAGAGATTGATTGTCGATTTGGAATATTTTCAGATGCGAGAGATTTATTTGCGGAACTCATTGTAATAGATTGTGTAGGTACCATAGAAAACTTTGACTCTACCTTGCCGTCTTCTTTACATCTAGTTACTAGTTCTCTAGTTAGTTCAGGCTTAGTATTTTGTAATCACTTGCTTAAAATTAATTAATATTATGTTAAAATTGATTTTTTATGCTTAATTGAACAAATCGTTGTAAATGTTGTAATATAATATTCACACATTTCAAAGACCTATCCTTATTTTTAAGAGGCTCTCTGAAAATAAGATCACCCTGATGAAACACGTATCTCGCGCCCACTGAAACTAGTTAAGCTACCATAATACAAGCCTTGTATCTAGCTAAGTGACTTCCGAGTTACGACACTGCTAAGTTGGCTCGTCGGCTGCGAAGAGCCTTTTCTGGAGGCGTACGTGCGCCGCGCCCGTGTCGATTGTTATGTCATCGCTTTGAGACTCGGGTTTCAGAAGAAAATGTTTGCGTGAGCTTCCATTGTTTTTATCTAGAGTTGCGGAAATCACACTTCGCCGATGAGCTGTTATGAGACGTAAGTTTTCTCCAGATTACCTGTAATTTCGCGAATTCTCGTGAAATAAAGAATACGAAGTCGAATTCCAAGAAGCGGTATTGGCGGCACAGGTAATTTGCATTAACACATTTCAGCGAATAACGATTGGGTGGAATGAATAGCCAATGAAGTGCACTCGGAAGGCTGGCACTTGCGCGTCGATGCTAATTAAACGGTCCATCTTGCGCGCGCGCTGGGTGGTGCGCGGGTCTTCTTATCACGCCGCGCTCTCGCGATGATCTTTTCAGATAAAATTTAGAAATTAGATCGCCTACAAAGTACATATTCATATCATTTATCGCTCTAATATGGTGGTGGACGTTTGTGTACAGCTAAAGCTGATTATTACAGTCATTTTGACTTTGAAGATCCCTGTCGAAAAAACTACCCAGATGAGTGGTTTGATATTGTTTGATCGTATGTAATTACTATAGCAGAAACTTTTTAGCCTAACTTTCGCAAGCTTGGCGCATGAAAGCTGGGCGCATTTTGTTGCCTTTTTGCTATCGTTGCTTTTTATTGTTTGCATACCTAAGTACTTTCTATAAATCATGCTGTCAAATATTCAACGGACCTGTTTTACATTTTGAAGTAGCTCAGATGCTCAGAATCAACTTTGTAGAATGGTTTTTTGTAAAATTTCTTCAAACATCTTCAAAATTACTTATTTTTTAAAATATTTACAGTATTAAGTCTTGAGAAGAAATTTTGCAGTTATTCCAATATCCTGCTGCAATTCAGATAGTTCAATGATCATTCGCTTGAAATGGGGTCCTATGTTAATGCGTCGGGTGTCGTGTATCGGCTGTCCGCTTTCTCAGGATGGTCGCCGGGCTCGCCGGCCGTCCGACCGCAGCCTCGACACGGCTCAATGCGCCTGGGAAAGGAGTTGTGAACTTTTTACCCTTTGTGTCGGGAGCTGGCGGCGACGGCGGTAGCGCCCGCTGGGAAACAATGAACCGATTAGTTCGACAGCCAACGTTGAATCACGTGGGTATTGTGTTTGGGAACTCGCTGGAAAACATGCCTAATTGAAGCAATTAGACGAGATTTTCAATTACGTAGACCGCATTTACGACTCATCTTGATTACAGTAATTGCAGTCATGTTTTGACCGAGCAACACGAATTGATTGTTATTACTTACTTGTTTTTGTTGCATAATTGGAAATGCCGTTAGCGTTACATTTACTTTAGTTTTTAATTTCATTGAAAATGACCGCAATACCACCTTCGTATCATATCAATCAAATACCTTCATCATTCACATACAAGACTTGTCTCGATTTGTAGCCCACAAAAATTGACTTACACGTCACAGCTATAGTTGGGCATACATGTAGTCTTTCGAGTAGGTACCACTTAAAATCTCACAAAACCTTGAATGAGTGTTATTCACTGTTCAATAGTAACAGTCATGTATAGAGACCTTGGCATCGAAGCAGACGTAAACATTAGTCGAAACAAATTAGACCATTCGGCTCAAAATTTGGCTTAGTCATTCCTCGTGAAAAGCTTTCATGGGTTCATTGGCCATAAATCGCCTTCTGATTCCATAGTGTATAGGAAGTGAGGCTTTATTTATAGAATCGGACGGTCGCACGCGTCGCCTGCGCAAGCCGGGGCGCAGTGCCGAGGCCGGCCGCGAGGGCGCCGCCGTCGCAGTGCTCCCCAGGCCTCAGTCACGGTCGGTGCGCGCCGCGATTCGGCTCTCGCGATCATTCGATCCCCGTATCATCGCTCTTTGCGTTTTGAAATCGCTCACGAGTGGCAGTGATAACTTCGATTAGGACTCGCCGATAGCGGCCGTTCCAGTGCACCTGGACGATAAACCGTCGCTCGCGTCGGCCCGATCTGTGCCGAATTGAATTTTTCACGTCGACGAAACTCCGAGATAATTTCCCCGAGAGTGAATTTACACTGGATTCTGTTCGTATATTTTACAATATCCTTGTGTGAGTTGATAGTGCCGAGTCAGTGCTAGAAAATGCGTCCGAAGGAGGACACGGACACGAAGCTCCAAACGGGAACTTTCATATTGTCCGAGAAAATCGATGACACCAAAATGAAGAAGAACGACAAGGACATGAAGAAAGAGATGAAGCGGCTGGAGAAGGAGAAGCAGGAGAGGGAGAAGCGCGAGAAGAAGGCGCGGGACAAGGACAAGGAGCGCGAGAAGCACGCCAAGAAAGGTGCGTTTACCACATTTTGTATTCGCGGAATGATGCTATCATGATGTCATCTCTCTTGTTTATAGGTATCACGCCATTCACTCTAGTACGATTGACGTCGTCAATTTTACATTTGTGTGTTAGTTTTGAAAAATATTCACACGGATAAAGTCTATTGTTAGCGTCGACCTTGGTTTCTACGTCATTTATCAAATACTTCTATAAGTTTACCTACTGATTGTGTGTTATCTTCAGATTAGTTATCGCGGGGATTGTCGAATTTTCATCTAAGTTTTTATTTCTACGTTAGTGTCAAGTTATTTCTAGTGGTTTGAAAATGTACTATGTACGTAATGACGATTGTATTTAGAATCATAATTTAATTCTTAAGATTAGAATTTGATGCTAGTTTTTTCCGGGATGAAAACCCACGCAGTGAAGTATTGCCCCTACTTGGGTTTATTATTCTATGTATTTGATTAAAACAACTACAAACAGGTTTGAAACAAACACAAAACAGGTTTTAAATGTGATTTGCATTTTATAGGCGTGTTAAGACGATTTGCAGATGTTAGCAATGCTAACTGTGCTAGCAATATCAATAAACGTTCACTTGGAATGGTTAGTGGATTGTTTGTTTACGTACGAGCATCTATCCCGTCGGAGACGCCCTGCAAGCTGCGTGTCAATTACCTTTGTATTTTTAGAATTTTAATTTTCTTAAAATATCGCCGCACGCGCCCCTTACCTACCTCGAAGTGTGGTTTTGGCACTCGTCTCACCTAGCACACATTTCTCGGAATCCTTGTATAATAAGGCATTCAGATATTTCATGTTATGCTTACTATAATTATTTCTTGTTAAAATTCTAATGTGGTTTTAATCTAAGTTTTTTGTTCTGTACACCGACCAACCAGTTCTCTGCTTTAGCGTTAACTCTACCTATCTTAATTCGTATAATTTAGCTTCGTTATCGTGTGCAAATAATTCTCAGATACACTAATTATGTCGTTTGACCTTACTGATATCGTTTCTGAGCTGTTGTCAATATGCTTTGCGCTTTCTTTGCTTTTGCAGATTTGCATTATGCCGTACTATTTTCTAAAAATTTTCCTATTTTGCGTTTCCTGCACTCCACTGGAACCGATCGCTGGCTTTCTGTTGACTATTGTGTGGTGGTAACTGTTTCAGTTTCACCTCGATCATTATGTTATTGAAATGCAAGGTTTCTCTTTCAATCAATCGCATATACATTTGCGATCGCTTATGAATTCTCGGATTTCATACAAACAGTGCATGGAGCGTGACCGCACGGCACCGTACAGTCGTTGTGTAGACTTGAGAAAGATTTATGTTCGCCGCTTTACATACAAAAGTCGTCTACAGTGCATGTCACGATTTCGCTTGCATTTAAATGAGTTTCGGCCAATGTTCCGAAGGCCTCGAGAAAAT
Source organism: Ostrinia nubilalis (assembly GCF_963855985.1). Taxonomy (NCBI): domain Eukaryota; kingdom Metazoa; phylum Arthropoda; class Insecta; order Lepidoptera; family Crambidae; genus Ostrinia; species Ostrinia nubilalis. The sequence continues at coordinate 157,701 of NC_087111.1, read as the reverse complement.
GCAGTTTTTGTGAAGTCCCCGACGAGGGGTGGTCACTGGTCACTGGTCACGTCCCGCTACTTATTTGGCCAGTTTAAGCGAAACCAGCTTTCAAGCGCGCGGATGCGATCCCGCGAAATCCGGCTGGTCGCCGACTTCCTGTGTCGTCGCAGGTGAAATGCTTTGACGGTGTAACGATGTCGTCTCGACGTTCCCGAGAGTCGAGTTAATTGGGGCTGTCTTTGTATTGTAATCTAGGTTAGTTGCTGTTCGTTGCGCGAACTTTCGAGAAATTCCATTTTCCGGAAATGTGTTTCTAGAAATGTGGGGTACGACGTAAACTAACGTTAGTCAAACCAGTATCCGAGTCATCCCGCCTGTGGAAGCGTGAGTTATATCACCCGTTGCGTGCGGCGAGGCGAGGCTCCGCTGCGTCCGAAAACGAGTGCGCGCTCGTTACAGCTCAAATTATGATTCGGCCGAAACGAAGTTTTTTAAATTATGGCTATTTATGTTTTTTGACTCGGTAATCAAAATGTTTTTATGGGAAGTAATTAATAAATGCTCTTTATTATAAAAAACGCGAGAACTTGAATTTCTCACGCAATATTGTTAATATTATGGGCAATAAGCATTCTAAACAAATTAGCGTTGCATAGAGATCATGTAGACGATGTCAAAAATGTGTCATTGTTCGTGACGCGTTGTTTGTTTCGCTCCACGAGCTCAGATCGTTCACCCGTGGTTCAGGCGCATTATGGCTCGGAGACGAGGCTGGCTGCAGCAGCGTTCCCACGAAGAATGCATTCATTGTGATGTTTGTTGTCGCAGATCACTTCCCATCGCGCGCCGACATTGGCACTCGTCGCAATAACCTCGTTCCTTTATGATACGACCCACACGACTGATTTGTGACCCTCGCGACGTCATCAATTGACTTCTGGTCAAAATAATTTACATGAGCACAGAATTTATGGTAATTTGGCATGATTGTTTTGTTTTCCTATGTAAATTAATATTGTGGGTTTTTTTAGGATTGGCATTATAATATATGCTTCGCCTGAAATACGCTCGTTTGTAATTGTAATTCTGCTGTCACAGTGTCCACTTCAGTTAAACTCTGTTCCTTTGCTATTTTAAATTCAGGACACCATCGAAACTTTTTTATGGCGATCCTTTTCCTCGAACTCCGAATTGCAAAAGAATTTCCACGGCTGATTTGACTAGCAAGATTTATTTTATTACTCTCGTACAAAGTGTTTGATTGAACCCGCTATTCATTTGGACTTATACATTACGATAGTTCATGTTCAGGTTTATTGTATAGTATCGAACAAATCAATCTCGTTTTCACCATGTCCGGTTGGAGTGATTTTCCTGTAGAGCTAGACGGGCCCGGTCGTAGATGTAGACAGCGACTAAAATGAGCCATTCATAGTCGTTTGGAAATAACTAAGTACCGTTACATACAATACGCTATGTGTAATACGAACCCTCGATTTTATTGTTGTACCTATTGGTAATCTTTATCGATTCTAAATAACCGCAAACTCTAGACGTGGAAATAAATTAATTTAATTGATATGGTTCATTATTCATTTCATATTATAATCATTTGCTATACCGACCGGTTGTACCAAATTCATTTTTAGAATATCGCCATTAACACCTTGATGGTCTTACACATTTTTCTCATTCATTCATGTGAAACAGTGTGAAACGTTTGAAAATTCACCTATTCATCGTTTTAACATGTGGAATTTTATAATGCATCTGGCAATGAGGTTTCATTCACGCAGAGGTCCAGCTAGAGTCAAGTAGTGCATACTTTACATTAATTGAATTACATTACGGCGTGGACTCTTGTTTGACTCATAATAACCGCTTTTGACCGGTGATTATAGTGAGCTATGGAAGAAACTGGTCTGACAATATCTGGCCGGTTTTTGAACCGTTTCTGATACGATGCTATGCTGTGACTTGACGAGTTAAAAGAACTCTGGCTTTGCTTTTAGATGTTTCAGACTGCACAGACTTGAACGGATTTTCTTAAAAGATTATCCATAATCTATCTTGAAATGTTTGGCAAACTATTTTTCTTCACAGTACAAAAAATTTGGTTCACGTGTCTGGTTTGATAAGTAAACATGTGATTTCCGCCGGCGCTTGCCTAATTACCAAAACAGTTCGTAGTCCTGAACAACCCCTGAACGCCAGGGGTATGTCACGTTGTCGCCGCGGGCGCGTCGTCGCACACGCGTCGACTAAAATAGACTCCGCTTAATCAGACACTATTTTTAAACCAACATTTCGGCTTGGAATTTCCTCTTATGGATAAAACTTGAAGGTTTTTATCGGTAAAAATTGGCAAGTGATCAAGTGTTGGTCTCGATCAGCATCACATTGTTATCATCGACTTGCTAAGAATGCAATAGTTTAATGCAAATTCTTGGTATATATTTATAGATTTCTATTGTTATCTGTAGTTATTATCTTACCTAAATAAATAATAAGCGATTCATCCACGTCATTCTACCATTACATGATTTGCACTGTACATAAGCTTAATGTTGTCGAAGTTTACTTTTGCAAATAATTACGTAAGTAAATGTGTGCTTTGGCCAACCAGTACAGTATGATGCTTAGTTATTTTGACTGTTCACTTGCTGACTAGAAGCTTATGGATCACGTCAATCATGTCATGTATTTCAAATCCAGCTAATGGAACAACTAGGTTACTGATTTACCCATGTTAATGCTAAAAACTAGGTTTCGTTTAAATAATTACAAGTCTCTACATACGATATCCTCAGCCAGCAGTGCCCTTGAAACATACTTTTGATTAGTTAATACAAGTTTTTACTAAATTCCTTGTGTAGACGTCATCAAAGCTATAATGCTAGCTAATCTCTAGAGTTCAGTTCGAAACCATTTCATCTCCCAGGCCAGCTGGCCGCAGCATGTTCGGGGAGTAGTTAATAGTTAATCTTTATGACGTTAAGTGTTTTTATGATTAATGCATTCCGTTAGACTATTTCGAGTTCTATAAATGGTTTAGAAGCTTTTCTTTATCCCATCTACGCTATTACCTTATGGTATGGAATTGAAAAAATCAATGTTGATTTTCACACAGAATCAAATCATCTGTGATATGGATACCACCATTTTCTCGGTTTTGTGGTAACTTCATGAGCTATTTTTTCTGAGCTATTATTATAATAATCAATTATCTCACATCCTGTCATAAAGCGTTTAAATAAAATATTGATCTGAAAGAAACATTGCGGGCTAAATCTTATCCGCTACTGCAGATATCTTGCAGCAATGCGCGAAACAATAAGCAGGTATGCAAGTGATTGTGTTATCTTCGGTTGTAAATATAGCGGTGTGGGTGCGATAGCAGCCGGCAGCGGCATTGGAGTGCCACTCACGATCCGCTTTCGAAATTAAACTTATCAGAATGCTCACCTCCGCATTCTTTTGTTATAATTTGATACTGCATCACTTGCTGGTAGACGTCGCTCTTCGATCCGATTACGCGAGACTTGTGAAATATTCGAGAATTCGTTCAGAAGACTTTGTCAAATCTAATGGAGGCACCAGTTAATACTATTGTACTTCGACGATTAGACTTTGGTTACATTTTCTAAGTTATTGTTTGTTATAGCATGATTATTAGCTTTTAACAAAATTACTGCTTGTTATTCGAAGTTTATCCTTTAATCTTACCTTCATTTGATTGCATCAGAATACAAAATGTTTATAATCGTTTTTCCTTTTAAGCCATATGAGGAAAAACTTGCTTACTTTAAAAACCCAACCACATAACTCGAGAATGAGATGTACTTGACGTAGGTAGATATGAAATCATTTACTTAAATATTAAAATGCATTAGTGCCTTACCACGGTTACTTGATCCGTTCTCGCTTCTTGTTTTTATCGAGTTAAAGCTTCTGTGCTAAGTAATCCAAATGGGGTTATGCTGTGGTCGTGCATTAATGTGATTGTGTGTTATGTGAGGGGACGTATTCCTCTCGTGCGCACACCAGTCGTGTCCGGTTAATCGTCAGCACTTGGTCGACTCAAGCTGTCAGGCTGAGCGACGCGATCGAGATTAGATAGGTGAGTGGTGGCGAGTCGCGGCTGACGCGTGGTAGGGTCCGCCAAGGCCAGGGTCGCCGCCACACGCAGCAGCCTCACGTGTGCATTATGCTGAACGAGTGTGTGCGTGTGCCAAAGTCACCTTGTCTGGAGGGTCCCCATGTTTTCCGCCGCGTCGCGCTCGCGAGATCTTTGCACGTCCACTTGGACATTCTACTGAGGCTCGGTTTGGTTGCTCAATGTCACGACTATCACGACCATCAACTTCATTCTCGGAATTTTCGTTATTATTAGCCAAATACGAGTATAATCGGGCTAGCTAGATAAGAGCTTTATCGTTAGGAAAAAATACAATTTGTGCGACTTTTTCCTCTAACCGTGACTTAAATGTTTAAATATTACTATTAATAACATATTTTTGCATTAATCCTACGACACTCGAAACTCCTTACAATGACACTGTAATAACACTTCCGTGCTGTAAGACTTTTTTATACCCAAAAATATTTCAACTTACACCGTGGATGATGACTTCATGATTAAGAAGATTTCCTTGTCTTCTGTTATCATTAAAGATTTCCTCGGTTTCATAATATTTTTACACAATGTATTGGTGAACTTATAGACTCTACATTGCTTCCCAGTCTGCAGCAGGGCCAGTAGGGGACCCTTAACAAGTCGCGTCGGCGTGAGGGCACTCGGTGCAAGTAATTTGTGGCATGCGCGGTCACGCGCGGCCCTTGCGAAGTCAGTATTTGCATACACTGCGCGATGGGAGGGCTCTGTACGGTCGCACTCGTAAACTGTTTGCTGGCTGCTGCGAAACTACCATAAAATTCATAACAAGCAATCATAAACATTTACTGTTGTCTTGTTTTGAACTACTGTTTAGTTTAAAAAGACCCATTTACCTTGTGGGCGCCTCTATTCTCTGTTTTTGTAAGTTCAAGGTTCCAGTTGTTGAGTGATGCTCTACTACGCTTAATTTCGTATAATTTTGCACAAAAACAGTTTTGAGATTATAACTACTGTCTACCATTCTAGTTTTTGATCCAGTGGTTAAAATTATGATAACATTGCCTATTTCGTCTTTGCTATTCTTAGTAAGAATTTATGTTCTTCATCCGCATTAGAATTTTGTTGTAGAAAAACTATTTCTATATCATTGCATTATCTTTTTTCTTCCAGCTTATTTGTAACTTATGAAATGAAAAGCTGTGATGGAAATTCCTGTTAATTTCCCGATTGCATTAACTTAATTCTCGCATTTGCTACCACTACAGATGAATACCTAGAAAATAAGTGTTTGCGACTGTACCGTGTTTGTCAATAAATGATAATGCTTATGTATGTGAAGGCACGAGTCTATTGTGCTTCGCGTTAACCTCCATATTTACTAAAATGACCAATAGTTGCGATTGCACTTTGTATTTACTCTGACATTGTTTTGTATAATATGTTGTTTTAGTTTATTCATTTACATTAAATTCTGACTGATCGATTTGTTCTGCTCTGAATGTTTGAAAACTGTTAAATTAACGTCAACCATCGATCTAAATGACTGGATTGTGGAACACTTTGTTCTGTGACTTTGTTTAAGTAATACAAGACCCAGTTATGGCTACTAAGTTCTAGTTTACTGTTTTTATAACCGCTAAAATTTCGTCGCATTCCTAGACGAATTTCATAAATCGGCTGTTGCGTACGCCGCTGGAATGTGTACGAAGAAACTCCGCTTAGTCGTCAGAAGTAAAAATACATTACCAAAACAACTGGATGTGGCAATTCATGTGGCCCTGCGACCGCGGCCTGATGTAACCGCGGCGCGTGCGCGGCTGGCCGTCCATCAGGCGACTGGAGAAACTAGCCACTAAAATAGCCCCTTGCTTGCCTTAATTTTTGAAATTCGACGCACATAACTTTCTAAGTTTTGATGATATAGTACCGATTCACGATGTTTTACTAAGCCAGGGCAACCATGACTATTTTGGCAACCACGCGAAATTGCCGAATCCATTGAAGAATTTTCGTTATTCAACACGACATTACAGAACATAGTATTGTTAACGTTCCAATTGAAATAACAAAATAATTCACAAACAAATCTAAAGCACACACTTTGTGAGGCACATAAATGTTTTGAGAATGATAAGAAACAAAATGCATGTGATAATAAGCAGTCGTTTGCGTAATCGTTCAAATTCATAAACTACCTGTCTTTATCATTTATTGGTGTGGCATATCAGTCCACATTGAATGAGCAACTCAATGATATGTGAATGGCAACAACACTGAGGTTAAAAGTGTGCAGTAAAATATATTTTTGTAGTCATTAATAATGAAATTGTCTTGTTATTGTAATAAAAAAGTCTCAGTTTCTGAGATACTGATTTAATTACTTTAGCTGCAGTAACTGCACCTATACCTACTGTTCACCCTTTGTAGTTATTGCATGACAACAATAACAATTTGGAACGAATAGTAGAAGACCCCAACTCTGTAACTTCATTAATCAAACCATTGTGGCCGCCACTGCGTCACCTGCTCCACCGGGAAATGGCTCTACGAAGACAATTGGTCTGGAATCCTAGACTGGATGGACTACGGCAATAGTCGGCGAGGCCACGGGAGGGGCTTCCTCTCGAGAGACAATTCACGACCGCGGGCAAGGCCGTGCGGAAACTGTACATTTATGCGCAAATTTCTAAACAGGGGGTTTTCGGGGAATCATAAAGCGCATCCGGATTTTTCATATTTCATTTTTAAGTCAAGTTCTAAATTTAGCTGTTCTGCAGAATTCGATATTCGAAATCCGTTGAAATGCTTATTCTGGGAACCTTCTTCTCATTCCCTAATTTTCCCTCACATCAGTTCAATTTGTAATTTTTGAAATGATGACCAACAGAATGTTACTCGATAGAAATACGGTTAATTATGGAAAAGAAAAAGTTATTAACAATTTAAAGTGTGTTGTTGTTGTTCTAAAAGTAACAAAAATGACCACTACTAATTGATCATCATCGGCTCGGAGCGTGAGTCAGATGATCTCGCGTCATCCACTTGAACGCGGACGGCATACAAATGCTTGTGTATTTAAATTTTATGTTATTGTGCTGTAATAGCACCACATAAACATTAGTTGGAACACAAATTGCTCACTCTACATACTGTTTTTACTTTATAAAAGTTATTGCTTTTGTCTCTTGAATGTAAAAGTGCTTTTTTAAAGCCTACTTACAGAAATAAATGAGTTTTACTGAGTTTTTAAAATGGAAAATGGGAGATATGAGGCTATCTAGAGCTACTTTTTTCTTATTTTATATTTCTCGTAAATAACTTATCACGTTTGTTATCGCTTGACATTTCGGACACAAGTTCACAAAGTCAATTGGTCTGTTCACACATGGCTCTATTTATAAGAATTCGAACAAGCAACAGACGCGTTAGGGCGTGATAACGTATCGCTGTTATTTTTACCGAATTCCTCAGGTCGGGCTAGGGTTGCCAGGTCCAAAAACTCAAAAGCCGGACTCTGTGCTTCATTTGGCCGGACATTTTACCATAAAAGCCGGACATGTGACGGGGGGGGGAGGGGGGGGGTGCAATTAGTGTCATAGTTCACGAGTGAGTACTGTCATCGTATCATCGGTTGCCCAACATAACATCCTGATGCGTGCGCTTCATATTATTCTGTGGCTCGACTTTCGCCTGGCGCAGCAGGCCAAATAAAAAGCCTAATAAAAGCCGGACAGGCCGGACAAGACAATATTTGGCCGGACAAGACCGTAAAAAGCCAAACATGTCCGGCTAAAGCCGGACGCCTGGCAACCCTAGGTCGGGCGTACCTGCCGTGCGTCGCTCGGCGCGTGCTGCGCTTGCTCAATCGCGCCGTTTGCGTTTCGACAACTTCGCCGATCACTCGAGTGTCGACATCTGTGACATGAGATGATATTGGACCACCGTCTAGTGGGCCACTCTCCAGATACAAAAATATTGCTTGGTTTTCCCCGACGATCTTTTTGTGAGCAGTTTACACACGCATTCTTTCAATAGTCAAAACAATCACTAAAAACTCTCAAAAGGCAAAGCTTGCTTTTCTATAAAGATTCTCAATTAAACATATTCGCTCACACAAAAGTCTAGTCTTATATTATGGGTTCCGAAGTTTCTGATCTTGTTCGTAGCTGAGTAGCTGAATGAATGAAGTAGACTAAACTTTTGAGAGCTTCATTGATAAAACTAACAAGGAGTATTATGTAACACAATGTCGAGAGAAAAGCTAGAACGCTACAACACGTGATTTTGATCGTCACAGCGGAGCTCTTTCGGGAATGCTACGCTAGATTATTAATATTGGCCGAATTATTAACAACTAGGAAACAATGATTCATTCGAATGTTAAATTGGACTTGCAAGGCCAGAGCACTCATGGCTCGTTATTTAGTTTGCTATTTTAGCTTGCAAGCAACGAATTGGATGGAAGTATGTGTAAATTAAAGAAGATGATCGTTTCTAATGACAATCTAATCAAACTAAAACTTAACTATAGCATTTTTGCAAATTTGGATCACAAAATTCGATTAGTCTTGTTTCTTTTATTGGCTTATCCAATGCCGCGTACGCGAGTACTTGCGGCCGGCAGGATAAATCCATAAAGAGAAGCCGAGCCGTTGCATCACCGTCAATTGGTCAGCATTGCGCAACTCCGCCGGCCCACACGGGAATTGCCCCATTTTCCCCCGTTCGCACTTAATTGCCTCATCAATGACCCCTCTTTCTTTGTTTTGAACGTGTAACCCACTGGCCATTGCATTGCAACTGCAACAGATCATTTAACACTGTTTACATGCGTGTTTGCCAATCGCCTTTCAAAAGAGCCTCGGTCGCTCGGAGACTTGATAATTAATAATGTAGAGCGAGCATAGTAGTATCGAAGTATAATCCACTAAAGATAGTTTATTTCTATGTTACAAAAAGTTAGCCTAGTGCTAAATCTAATCATATAAATTAAAGATGCGTAACTGAGCAAATAAATCGGTCAGTAATAAACGCCAAGCGTAGCTCTACATTTAGTTGTTTCTACACTCTGTTTACAATCGGCGCCGATTGAACGCTAATGTTTTCATTTTGTTTTTCGTCGTACGCGAGATTAGTAATCAGCGGCGAGCAATAAATGTCGGAGACAATTCTGTGTGCGGCTAAACTTGGCTGGTGACGATATCATGCGCGAAGTCCACGCACAAAGGATGAGGCCTTCGTACTGTCTTACTCACTAACAATGATTCCGTTTACTATTATCAGCTCTTCATTGTTGTGGACTCTATTAAAATGTACAATCTAGAAATTTAAAATTTGCTCGGTATTGGAGTATATTGTAAATAATTATTGCACCCCAATTCATTTGCCCTCAATGGATATTATGACATCTCTTATTCTAAAGTATCCTGTCAATCAATCTTTCGAAAAAGTTACAACGGATATATCTGTCATCATCAGCACACATCGCGCAAGGATTATCCATCGAGCAGCCAATTAGTCACGTTTTAATGTAACTTCGTTCGTCAGCCCTTTGATCATTCCCCGCGGATGCCACACATTGATCGGGTAATCAGTGGCGCAAGTAAAAATAGCCAGCTCATTGTCGGATTTGTTGGTGCTGGTGTAAGCCGTGGCGAATGGGCCACGCGGGCGATTAGTCGTGTAAATGTGGGCTTTGGTTCCGGCAGCGCACCTTTGATCATCCACCAGCGCTTAATGTTGTGCCGCAGCCCGTAGCCGTAGCGCGCCGACCCTCACGCGTGACTCACCCGGGCCCGACTTGAACCTTTCATCCGATTCGACATTGAATTATCATTGAGCTTGTTTACATTTGCATGCAATTACGGACCTTTGAAACTTGGACCTGCCTGCGAGAGGTTTAAAAATAACATGTTCATTTTGCGCTGTAGGCATTCATGTTTTTTTATGATTAACAATTTGCAGAGTTTATCCTAATAGATTTGTTTGTCTGAAACACGTTGTGTTTTTATCTAGTCCAATTCTGCCAATTCATGGTCATCAAATTGCTATTGTTATTTTTTATTGTAGAGTTTTAATCAGAACGAACAAAATCTAAGCAATTGTTCCATCAAACATGTCCATTGTACCTATCTGGTTTTGTTTTACATCGTAAAGTAGAATCGTCAGTAATACATTTCAGACCTTACAATTATGGTCAAGACTTCCACAAGCTGTAGATGCCGTCTACAGGCACACGGGGCGTGCGTCATCGGGGTCAGCCGGCCGCTTATGTAATCACGCGCACTTACTTGTTGCGTCTGGGCTCTGGCGGACTCGGTACATGGGAAGGCGTTGAATGGATTTTGTATAGTTTTGTGTAATGAAATACACCCTCTATGCTATGAGATCATCATAGAAGGAATAATAGAGAATGTGGTAAACTTAGTACTTAGAAATCAGGTTTTCTCTCTCAATACTCAAATATTTATTGCTAACCATAATTTATTCCAACCTTCCGGGTTAAACCTGGTTACGAGATCTTGCGTGAAAGTAGACGTCAAGTTGGGCATAGTACTGATAATACGCAAAAGGTGTTATTTTGGTCGAGACGCCTACGCTACGTCTTGCAGGGAGTTTATGACCGACAGCAGAATTTGTAGTGTCGGCTCTTATTGTTGCTAAAGGCATTGTCTCATAATGTTAATATTGGTTACAGCCTTAACACTTCATGAAATTCCGTATTCGTCGACTCTACCGACTTTATCTCACAACCTTTAGTTACTACTTGTTGTTTTCAGAACTCGATAGATGCAGTGATGATCTGTCAACTGTTAATTCTTTTACCGCCACTCTGTAACTAAGCAACCACCGGTCCTACTACGAGGGGCGGCTGAAAAGTTTTGAGCCTAGGGTATTAAAAATGCCGATAGAAAAGTATAAAAAATATATTTTTCTATTTAATCTCCCTCTACTACAACGGACTTCTTACATTTGTGTAAAAGAGCTTTTAACCCACTGAAAAAAATTCGCATTCTTTGCCTTCGAAATGAGCCTTTATCGCCGTCTTCATTTCTTTGTCACTCAAAAATCTTCGCTCCTGGAGGTCTTTTTTCCAATTTGAGAATTAGGAAAAATAGCTAAGGATTCGGACTAAACTGAGTGGTGGGTGATTAATTTCTTGAAATCCAGTTTTACCCGGGGCGAGCCTTGCAACATGCGCGGTGTGAACGGGCGAATTGTCTTGCAATAACAGATTTCCTTTCGCCAGTTTGCCTCTTAATATTTCAACAACCACTTGATGCACTCTTATCAACAGTACAGCATAATAATCCCCGTTTATTGTAGATTTTTTTAAGTAGTTAGTCAATGAATAAAATTCCTCTACAATCCCAAAAATAGTGGCTTTGAGCTTGGATGTCGATCGCTCCACTTTGAATTTCCGCGGCGGCGTTTTTCCTTTTAAATCCATTGAATTGATTCTTATTTTGACTCTAGATCGTACTGCCGGATCTATTAATTATCAATAGTGACAATGTGAGAAAAAAAATTGTTAGGATTATGGCCAAAGATGTCCTAAAACTCCTGCGAAGTTGTGACTCGACGCTGGTTGTCGAGCGGCGTAAGCATTTTTGGCACCCATCGCGCGCACCCCTATTTCATGTGCAAATGAGTATGAAAAATATCGCCGATACGTTTTTTGCTAATTCCTATGGCTTCAGCTATCTGTTACAGCTTAATTCGCTAATCTCTAAAGCAAGATTCTTTAAATTTTCATTATTTTATTCGTTAATGGCGAAATCTGGCCGCCCTGACTTGCGGTCATCTTTTAGCGACTCCCTGCCATGCTTGAATTATCGGATCCAATCTTTCATGATGGCAAATGAAGGCCCAGACTCCCCATAATCTGTCGACATCTCTTAGAATGTTACCATCAGCGTTTTGTTCCTCTTTTTGAGGAATTTTATGACAACTGTGTACTTCAATTTCGTACATTGCGCGGATAACTGAGACATGATGATGTTTACGGATTAATTACTAAAAGCGTGATGACGCTAATGAAATGAAACTTTGTACATATAATAAGGAGGTTATTGGCAAATTAATTAAATTTGACGCGAGTCAATAATAACACTTGAAGATACTTAGGCTCAAAACTTTTCAGCCGCCCCTCGTATCTCTACGTAGTGTCCTCTCATCTCGATAAAATCTTAATATCATGTTGTGTATACTTTTTGCATATTTTTACATTATGTTGATGTTATTATGAATCCTAAAGTAGAGGTCCCGTTAAGAATGTAGGGTCATGTTTGAGCTGTGAGTTACTCACGGGTCAAAGGCTGCATAGTTGGTCACAAAGCTTTGGTTACTGTTTTGGCATTTGAAACAAAACAGGCAACGTCACAACAGAAGAACGCAGCTTTTGTGGGTTCTACTGGTTCTCCTTTATAAGTGGGCGACTGGCTGTTTGCCTGGCTATGACATATCGGTCCGGTAATGCAAACAAGACGATTGTTACATACTCCTCCACCCACCTATATGCACTGACGAGGCCAATCCAAGCCAAAATCATCACTAAAACACGAAAATATTTTAAGCTCCAAATCAAGCTAAGCTCGATGCTGAATTCGTAAACAACCATGACTCGGGTACTAATTATATCGTGCCCATCATACAAACCGGCCCGTGGCCATCGGCTTTTTAGTCCGAAGTCGAACCACTCGTGCAAGAAGAAATAAAAAATTATTTTGGCTATGGTGATCAATTTGAAAAAGATACTGACTATTATATTGTCAATATGGTACAATAACCATGAGAACCATATTCTCTGATATCAGTTCCATCGAACTTATGGCAGGCAATTTCAGTCTCAAGTCTGATTTAAGTAACTAGCATGTATTCATTTATTATTCGTACTCTACAATCTGTTGTATTATGATTATGCTGTACAAAGCGCTCTGGCGCTTGATTTTATTGTAGAGTATGTATTTCCATAACAATCTGGAAGGTTCATCCAACTTGCCGGCAGGTCACCTTGCGCTTGCGTCTGCCCCACCATGGGCCTTGCGCCCAGGTGCGTTTAGGGTTGCCATTGTTATGTGACATCCAAAAAGGTTTTCATGAATAAAAAGTAATCAATATTTTCGGCAGATTTTCTGCATTACGTGTCTTTATTTATCTACGGTTTTTTTTATTTCCATACAACTTCAGGAAAAACGAAACTGTCCGCCTGACTAATTTTCACTTGTTGACTCTGAAGAAAAGATTCTATGTATGTATGTGTGAGAGATTCTATGTATATGTATGTGTGAGGTAGTAGAAGGATACAAAGGATAGTCTATTCAACAGTTATTATTATCCTGTATCTATTACTGTTGACATAATATGTGCCTAAATAGTCATCAGATAATAATGTGAAAATACCCGGATAAAATCCTGAAGTCTGGTAGCCCTGCGTGCGTGCGCTTCCGCGCCGCTGTGACTCATGCGCATTGTTTGAGAACACTTTTTGTCGACTCTATATTATTATTATCCTGTCTCTAGTTACCGGTAATAAGCTTTTTTATCAATACTACTGATGGTTTTTACTGCAATCATTCTGATATTTGATTTGCTGAATCGTTGAGTTTTTTTGCAGCAAGTTTCAATTCCGACTAAATATTATGTTGGAATGATTTGATATACACTAAGTACTATGGGCCTCATAAGAAGGCTCAAGGTCACCCAAAGGGCGATGGAGCGGGCTATGCTCGGAGTTTCCCTGCGTGATCGAATCAGAAATGAGGAGATCCGCAGGAGAACCAAAGTAACCGACATAGCCCGCAGAATTGCTAAAATCAAGTGGCAGTGGGCGGGGCACATAGCTCGTAGAGACGATGGCCGTTGGGGCAGGAAAGTTCTCGAGTGGCGACCACGGGCTGGAAGACGTAGCGTGGGCAGGCCTCCTACTAGGTGGACCGACGATCTGGTAAAGGTCGCGGGAAGAGCCTGGATGCGGGCAGCGCAGGACCGTTCATTGTGGAAAACCTTGGGGGAGGCCTTTGTCCAGCAGTGGACGTCATTTGGCTGAAAAGAAAGAAAGAAAAAGATTTGATATAATTAATTATCATTAAAATTGTATCGACTAATGATTTGCTCTATGTGATAAATTAAGGTGTTTAATTAAATTATATTTTTGGAAAAAATCACTAGATAAACGCGTCTCAGGCGTTCTGGGTTTTACAAAAATGTGAAATCATACGTAAGCTTTCTTTAAAAGCCCTTAGCATTTACTACGATCCAGTACATAACAATCCCGGATTACATAACGCTTGGTGCACACAACTGCGCGTACATCGCGTATTAATATTTCACACGCAGCGCGCGCGCGGAAACACACTTTATACATCCGCGAGCCGCGTCCGCGCCCGCGCCTAAACGGTAACACTTGGTGGAAATAGCTGTTCCCTCTATTGCCTATCGACAACATAAAATTATACAAACAGTATGAAGTCCTGGCTATAGCCCTTTAATAAAATAGAGACATTGGTTTAGTGACTCGTGCCTTGACGTCCAAAGTTTAGACGTTGAACAACTTTTAACTAAATAAGTTGTAGCAATTTTAAAAAATACAACGAATTTCATACATTTCTTAAACCCAGGCAGACTAATGAAGAAGTCGAAGCAATCTTGGCCCTAAGTTTCACATTCCACGAAAGTGCGGAAACCATAACAGAAATGAAATCTAGTTCGCTCATTTTATACATAAAATGGTCCTAGATTTCTTATTTCTCGTTAGTTTCAAATACTGTTCCTGTCTTGAAATCGTTAACCTAGAACTGTTAGGCTGTTAACTGGCTTATTGGCTATTACAGGAAGACGTTACGTGCTGCGATGTGTGGGGCATGTTTGTGTTCGCGCATAATTACAGTCGAACGTTATCCGGAAGCATCACATTGTAATCGGTGAGAAAATTACGTGCTCTACAATTATACTTACACTTAACATTGAATTCAACTAATTAGTTGTGGTTTTAGGTAATTGCTTCTGTCGTACGCACTCGTGATAAATTTAATTTAGAAGATTTAATAACGAGCTTTTCTTCACGGTCTGCTTCGGAATTTATGTACGCGGATGTTTATTGCGGTATGCTAGAGAACCCTTTGCATTCTAATTAATTGTATATCAGTGTAATGTAGGCATGATGCCCCGTCGCGTGCAGACGCTCGTCTGCGCCGCCCCTAATAACTGTCGCCGAGCGTTGACCCGCTGCGTGACCGCATCTGGTGATCCGACAGTGTGTTCTAGGCTTTATATTTTATCATAGGTTGAATTTTATTTATCGTAGGTAGAGTAGTAGAAGAAATATTTCTAGACAATTACGATCGTAAAACTGACTAGGTACCTAGACTCTAGGTCCTAGAGTATCTAGTGTAAACTTCTGATTCTTAAGAATACGGTACTATAAAACTTCGTTAAAACGGTCAGCAGCATTTGCGGTAACCGAACCGTATAAATCTAACTCATAACGGTACTCTGTTGTCATTGTCACCAGACGCCATCGGACCTATCGCTATTTATCAGAGATCTTTGATATTCTTGGTGGCGTATCTAATCGGGAATCTATATCTACATAAAAGTTCGCTTTTGTAGTTTCAGTCGTCAACGTCATTAATAATACTGTCGCACGGCATCATATTTTACAACTTATTTTCGCTTCTCCTAAATCAAGTTTCAAAGCTCGTTATAAACATGCGATTCACAACAAAACTTCCACTTTCACACAAAACTTGGTTTCCACTGAAAATGTTTTCCCCTCGCCGGGGTTCAAGCAATTTGATTGTTGAATCTAACTGACTCTACTATAATTCGCTATTGTGAAACAATACATGAAATGTACAACATGTAACCATTGTAATGTAGCGTGAATCCAAGTAGGATCCTTGATTAGAAATCGCCGGCATGAAACAAGCCTGCCATTGAATTATTGATTCAACAAACGGTACTGAAGATAATGCGTGTGAGTGCTCATCAGTCATCACAATGCGCCGGTTCATCACATGGATGCCGATTTGAGCCCGCTGGACCGTGTAACAACGACATTATTAAGTTGTTGCCCAACAATTAAGGGCTTTGTTTCGCCCGTGACGACAGAGGTTTGTCTCTTTCGTAATGGCACCCGATTGTTTCGTTTGTCACTAATCTGTTTGCGTCCGTAATTAGGCGACAGCTCGTCGCCAACTTTTTGCCCGTTTATCCATTTGTCACCACGCGTAGCGTTTTAAGTCAGGTATGTCATGTTTTTCATCCCATATACGACAGCGGATTCATTTTTTCTCACGGCATGCAGCTACGACAATCTTCACGGTATATCGTGTTCTAAGAATTAATAACATGTGAGTTCAAGCCATAAATATAAAGTCGCCTAACCGGTATTTATAGCAAACGCTTTGCGCAAACGGCATTATTAAATAATATCAATTAAGAGCATGTAACGGCTCACTTTCGGTTTCGGCAGGTCATGCTCGTACACAATGGTTGACGTCTGTGCCAGGTTGATGTAACCTTGCTGAATTTGCAATCGGGTCGTAGTACTCGTGCTATGACACAAGCGTCAGCACTTCATGGCGGTCGACCATAGATCGAACTAATAAATACTACTTACTAAGCATTTCTATAGTTATAATAGTCGTAAACGCTGAAAATAGTATCATTTTCGGTATAAGTGAATGTATAAATAAAATTTTATCATGCCTTTTTTGTTTCCAACTTCACATGACCTGAATCCGGTTCAGAAATATTGTGATAGGTACATAATCAAGTATGTTTATTCAGTAACAGATGTTTAACAGATTTCCACAATGACGACAGTTGTGAACAGATGGCTTTGTGTGACAACATGTATTTCATAGCTAGAAAATAAATGCTTGTGAGAAAACAATTAAATCTTCTTCCGCTTTGATCATCATAGACGATTGTTTAGTTTTGATTCAACAGGTTTGAAATATTGTGGAGATTATCGTCGTTTGCTCACTCCAACAAGCTAGACACATATTTATTCCCCACCTGTTGCTTGGCTGAGTTAGTGTATAAGTCTGCTGAAACTTAACAATCTCCTTATTCTTCATTACACTTTGATCTCTAGAAGATGTAGTCTTTATACAATATGAAGATAGTTTCAGTATAGTTCTTTCAGACATTTGTAACGCTAGATTTAGATCCCACGGGTAAAAACGTTTGTTTAATGAGCTCTATCACATAATAAATATCTACTATATAAAAATAAGTCGGGTTTTCCTCCCTGACGCTATAACTCCAGAACGCACGAACCGATTTCCACGGTTTTGCATTCGTTGGAAAGGTCTCGGGCTCCGTGAGGTTTATAGCAAAGAAAATTCGGGAAAAGGGGGTAAAACGGGATCCACGCGTACGAAGTCGCGGGCGGCCGCTAGTTAGTAATAGTTTTTGTAGAGTCCTTTTAAACGTTCATTCGATTCGCTCTATTGATATCATTTAAGAATTTTCACCTTACGGGGTATTTCAGGAAAATTTTGTTTCTATTGGCTAAAGGCTGTATCCTTTATGATTTTCGTGTGACAGTGTCATTCGAGTGTGTTGTGTATAGGGTTTCTGATTTCTCGACTTATTTTTTTTCTCGAGTTTCGAGAATTCTCGAGGCCAAAGTCTCGAGTTTTCTCGGGTCTCGAGTCTTTTAATGAAATCTGCTGAAATCGGTTGAAATTTAATAAAAACGGGGTTTTTTAATCTAATATACCTACTTTTATGCACAACAATCAATATTAGAATTTAGTACCACTTATTTTGGTAAGGAAACAAACAAAAAATAAAATCTTCTTTCATATTTAATATTTACTAATAATCATAACAAAAGTCATTAAGCCGCGTGTACTTTAAAAATAAATAACAATAAAAAGCTGGAGCTACAAATGAATCACTTGTTTTCTAAAGAACACAAGTCCAAATAGCAAAATTACGATAAACAGTTTTTTTAATGAACAAAAAAAATACTTTTTAATAAATTTTTAAATTTGTCACAGATGATGACTTGAATAAACATTACGAGGAGACACGAGTACCTAACCTAACGTCTGTTAGGTAAGGTAACTGTCTAGTTAACAAATTTTTCAGTCTTTAAATCAGTCAGAGTTAAACATACAAATATTATACTCGTTGGTGAACATTATTACTTAGTTTCGATTGAGATCATTACTTGCAAATCAAATCAGTTAAAAAAGGAAAGACTAGGCTAGTCTAAAAGCAACGTTGACCTATTAAATAATTAAAAACTTACTTTTGTCTAAGAAAATAGGCTTTCAAGAATATTAAAGCTTCAAAATCGAAACTCGAGAATTCTCGAGCTCCGGTAATTTTTTTCTCGTCTCGAATGAAGCCAAATTTCTCGAGTTTTCTCGAGTTCGAGAAAGCTCGAGCAGAAACCCTAGTTGTGTAACAGTGTATTCGAATCAATTATTCAAATTCGATTGTAGCATCGAGTCCGGCGGCGGCCGGCCGGCGCGGTGACGCGATTGCCCTTGGCATTATTAGCGCTATCAGCTATGATGTCACCGCGGTCACGCACACACGCGACTCTTGCGCACCACACATGCTAATGTATATCCAACTCGTTATCTGTTTGCCGTGAAAAGCCAGATGGATTCTAGAAACTGTTATAATATTACTTTTTATGTTACTTGCTTTTTGGAATCGAGAGGTTTCATGGCCTTTTTGTTCGTTTTTGTTACAAGTATTATTATCACGAACATCTAATGTTAAAGTTCTTTGGTAGTATCATTAATGTAAACTTAACTATGGTTTCAACAAGTTATCGAGATAAATCTTTTTTAAATTATCTGTTTTATTACAGTACGAATATTGTTCATCGTTATGAATCTGTTGTGGATGGGCTAATATCCACTAGCTTTCTAATGGTTTCACTGTAAGCTTTATACAGTGCCATATATTTTTTACACTAGTAACGGTAATCACTGTATATTGTATTGGGATTATTAGTAGTTTAATATCAAATTCCAGTGGTTAATAATGTAATTTGATAAAAACCTCTATTATAATATCGAGTTTAAAATTTTAATCGATATTCTTCCATTTATATTATCTTCCAATTAATTGATAAATTGAGTAGATCCTCTGGTCGTAGTTCATAACTAGCCGATCATTTATTATCGTTTGTGGCTGAAAATAGCTTCCGTCATTATTACACGAAAGAATTTGCTGCGTGAAAATGATAAAGTATGTAACGCCGACTGGACCGTAGCATACAATGCGTGTACATTTTGATTAATTATTACAATTACAAATACAAATCATACTGTTGTACTGGTTCGGTATATTTCTCGTAAATTATTTTTACGTCACGGATGTTTAATAACATATTGCTTTGCAGTAAAACGGTATATACTTACCTACGAATATTTTAACACAAGGCTCATTAGTTCCGCGTCTTATTTTCATTTTTTTCCAACTTACAAACGTCCAAATCAACAAAGATTTCGTAGCTACTGCAAATTAACTCAAAAATGGCGTAGTAGTTGTTGGTTTTCACTCACATGCACATTTGAGTTTGACGTTGTGATTTAATTAATTGACACCACGTGTTTTCCTACATATTTCTCACTATTGTTATTTCTAATTTACTGTTTATTATTTCACTTTTCAATTTGTATTTGTTTATTTTCTAAAAGATTTTACTCAAGCAAGTTTTATACAGTGAAGAAAAAGTTAGTTGTCTTGTTTACAAGTTGTGTTTAAGATTACGGCCGATAATTATACGTTTTATCGGCAGATGTTTCAGGCGACAGTTATTATAACAACTTTACTGTGCCGTTAAAAGTGTCGGCTTAGACATGCTCGTTTATACGCTACTGGATATAATATTGCAGCATCATTTGCCTTTGACTGCTTATGGGAAGATCAATTATGCCAGCATGTTTTAATATCGTTTATTCGCATATTATTGTAACATGATTAATCTGAACACATACATATCAAAGGGCTTCTTTTGGTCTATGTCCTTCTTAAGGGGGCGGTTAATTGTCCCGTTAAGTCATTTGATTCGCTGATAGAGCGTCGCGGCTTCGTTAACATATTACCCAATGTCTAGAGAAGTCTATGATTATAATTAGGTCAAAGAATCGCCTACCCGATTCTAGTGGCATTGGCGCATCGTTATGACGGACGCCTACACCGGCCCCGCTTGTCTGACATCATCTGGCTGTATCGTGACCGCGGCTACGAAAAATGTGGAAGCCAATTACATGGTGGCGCCTCGCGATATAACTCTTGGCATGCGGAACAAGTCATAGAGGGAAATAGCAATTTCAGCGAGTTTCGTTTGTTTACTAACTTTTATCATAAGCCAATATTAGACCACAGTGTGATCATGAAATAAGATAGCAAAATGTAATAAGATTAGATCATCCATCGTCATCGTACTGTATGTAGAGTCAAGCAAACAACCTGCGTATTTAATGTTTGCGTATCAAATGGACAAATTGAGCAAATATTGTGTTAATGTACACTTTAGTGGGTTGGTTGTTTACTAAATTGAACTTGGTAGTGTACTGCAATCATTCAGTTTCACCATGGGCAAGCTGGGTCTTGTAATTGCTTGAGTACTATGAACCTTCAAGCTGGAATTTCAAGATAAACCTTTTCGTTATTTTGCTTATGTATTTGGATATACATACCATTGTCTTGACCTGTGTGGGTAATTGACACAAAATCTCAAATGCCAGTGATGCATCTTGGCTGGCAGAACCAAGCGACCGAGCCGCGAGCGCCATTGCGGCGGAGGTCGAGGCCTAATTAAACATCGATGTTTTCATCGGTGACCACAGATTACATTTGAATAATTCAACGTCAAGGGTCATTCGTTCCACTTATTAAAGTGTTAAAGGTTGTCATTTATGTATGAATAATTTAACACGCTGCACGCTGTAGTTTATTTCTTATTAACACGCTGTAGTTTATTACCAGAATCGTATCGGTAATAAAATTAAAATTAGTCGATTACTTTACAAGCGATATTAGTTAATAGTGCACTCAACCGTTCCTAAAACGGTTTTAATTACTTCCGTGCATTAGGGATTAGTCGATAATCGATAGTATCGTTAATTATTAATCGACGGGGTCCCTCCCCGATGGGCTCTCCGCCTGATGCCCGATTGTTCGCATCCCGGCGGAGCGTGACGCTCTTTGTGGGCAGCAGACGCACTGCACTTACTTGCGATGACGGCTTGATTAAAGTGCTGTTTTTGTGATACATTTGCATGAAGGTTAACAGAAGCGGGTTGATGACCGTGGTTGGGACTTGAAAAGTGCTTATTGTCTCATTGGTAATATACATCGTTTTATTCGTACTACAAAGAATTCATTCAGATTCAGCCTTTGCTTTATGGTCTACTAGAATCCAAAGGTGGTATAGTCGTAGCTTAGGCCTTAAAATAACTACATGATTATATTTTGTAGTCGGTGGTGAACTCTTACGGTGTGCCTTTTCGGCCACGATAACAATAAAACTTACGTTCTAATTCCGCGGGAGATGCTGGTCGGTGGCGGACTGGCGGCATGAATGAGCGGGGTTGTTTGCCAACAGCGTGACATCAGCGGGCGGGCAGACAATACGCCGGCGCCGCGTGTCAATACTGTTGTCATGCTAACGTTTTGTTTCGGTTGTACGAGTAGTAACGCGTTGCGCAACCGTGTAAATATGCCTGATGGATAACCTTGCCTGCAACCGCTAAACAGCCCAATAGTATTGTACCGTAGCTAACCTATTGATGCTCGGTTACCGTACGTTCGGGTTCGAAGCTCTATTAATCGGATTTTTTTGTGCGGAAAATTAATCTCTCTACATTGTTTTTCATTGAATTTCTAATTCGTGTTTAGGTAGTAGATAAAATTCGTTTCCTTAAAAAATATTCTTAAGATAATGTAGTAGAATAATGCTACGAGGCTACGAGCCTACGAGTATACTCAACATAGCTCTAAGCTACCATGTGTTCATCTGTTTCGCTTCCGGCATACACAAGTATTATTTATGCGAACCTGATTTTACACTGCTTAATATTCTATGTTTTTCTGCGATAATTTTAATGTGTTATAAATAGACCGGAATAGGAAGCATCCATTATGGAGTGCAGGGCGTGTCGTCACTCCGATGCAGCGATGGCCCGATAGCGCCGGTCTGATGGCCGCATCATGGGCCAGCGTCGGCAAAGCGATTTTATGCACGGCATGCCAACCATGATGCCCTTTGAAAATGCTTCGAGTCTCATTAAAGCCTAACTTAGTATAAAACTTATAAAACTTGTCTCTACATAGCTGCAGTGATAACGTCTGCCCTTGTCGGCTTACTCCCAGTTGAAGACCTCCTCTTTGCGTCATAGAAGTAATCCATGGTGTGGTTGGTATGGTTTAGTAAATATTTATCTGCAAATACATGTGTGTCAAGTTTCAACTTTACTTTATTGCCAAACCAAACCAATGTACCTACTTCTGGTGTTTTTTGAAATAATTACCATAAAGATTTGGACAGGGAGGTTTTGGTAAATACTGGGTTGTTAACTACCTCTTGCAAAAGCAGAAGCAGAGGTAAACTGGCGTTGCCTAATATGGGACAGGATACAATGACATTTAACTGGTCCATGTTATGTGTAGCCATGAGCAGCTGCGATAACATCTCGCGTCACCATTGTACGACGATAGTCAATGGCTCAATGCAATGCCCATCCGATTGCGCAAGGCTGTTATCACGGGATCTTAATTAACTTTGTGTTGCGGCCAGTTATGTGGCCGATGGCTTACTGGCGGCCCTCGCTTTCGGCGCGGGAGGGAAACGCCGCGTTGCAAGCTGAATGTTTCACTTTCTCGGCGGCCTATTAACGAGCCCGGCAGAGTAATGGGCCCTCTAGAAATTGATTGTAATTTCCGCCTGTATGCACTTTCGTCCTAGATGCTATCACTTTCTTAATAACAACAACTTTCTGCGTTCCCACGCATATTTTATTTAAATTCTTGAAAGGGTTACAAAGGGATCTCCGAGCTTGCATTAGAAAGTTAGTTAACTGTTAACTACATGGTTATTTATTAGTATTCATGCATTTATTATGCTAAACACGTTACTTGTATCATGATTTTAACTAGACTGATTTCAAACCACTTCGAAATTTCTATGGTATTCGTAAATTGGAGCTAAGTAGAGTCAGTCGTCTTGGTAGGTATGGACTTCTATTCATATTACTATTATTTGAGTGAAAGATGTCTGTGACAAATAATTTTATATGTATACGAAATGAGGTGATAAAAATTGCGCAACGTTTATTTATATTCGTTATGTAATTGTCCTGGCGGCACATTGTGATGTGCCTGAGGCCGGACAACAACAATGTCGTGGCATGATGTTAATGCGCGCGCGCTGTGCATTACAATCACGCATAACTGTGCTCTGTAAACAGCCACAATATTATTAAGTCCCCTTTGTTCCCGAGCTGTTTGTTTTCACGTTCAAGAACAGCGGCGCGTCTCACTGATTCAGTGCCCCTCGCGATGGCCGAGTGACTCACTCGCCGTATCTAATAGTAACTGTCTTATCACGCACGTCACACATGTGTATTCATTTTCTTTTCTTTTTTTTTCAGGTAAGCAACGAATTGGTAACTTCTTAAGTCTGAAAATTAACCTAAAAACAGAGATTCAGGCGCTCCCTAGGTAAGGTAATGAATTTTCTTTCAGCTTTTATAGTAGTTTGCGTACTAAAAAACGAAAATCTAAGACTGTAACCCTTTTGACACAGTAGATAAATCAAACAGTACGGAAGCTTCATACAAACGCTCGAAATCAGACTCACGCACACAGACGCACGCTTTACACGAGCTCTAAGCGAACCTCGCAGTCCATCCGTCGCGAGTGTCGCGCGCGTTGTGTTTTTAATAATAATTTTATTGCATGCACTGTCCGCTGTATTTTTAAAAACATGCCACGAGTGTATTGCGAAGTATACGTCTGCTTGAACTCGGCATCTTCAAAACCAGAACTTTCATTTTTTAAACTTCGTAATAATTCTGAATTGTAAAAATGATTAAATATTACTTTTTAAATAAAGTGCTTACATCTGATTTAGTAATAGTTCTTTTTAAATTACGTAATTACGCTTTTTAACAATTTATGTGTTCTATTTGATAAAGTAATTTGCTCCGCGCGCTTTTGTACTAAGTGATGAACTGTATTTAAAATGAGGCAATAGCTATGTGAAAGTAGTATCCGGTATTTTATTTATGAGAATAGAATATCTTCTACCGGCCTCTAATAGTACTTAATCAATTTATTCGATTATGTATTCGATCATTATAGAACCTAATTAACGTTTATTTTTTTGTTAACTACTTAGTCAATTAATTTATTCCATTAGGTATTTGATAATTAAAAAACCTAAATAAACGTTTTAATAAATAAGTAAGTCAGAACCTTATTAATTTTATAAAGATTAAGAGTGCCAACCCTAACACTCAGTTGAAGTGTAGGTATTTAACTCGCCGAAAGGGCTAAGTTTCCGTACTGCTTTAGCTCATATATCTACTGTGCTTTTGATTTTGTGCGCAGCTCCAGCGCTACTTTAGTCTTCGTACTCGAGAACAGCGATGAGTAAGCACTTTCTGACAAGGCGTGCTTTATCTTGGGCTTGTTGTTCTCGTCACAGTCTGTTGGCTAAAAGTATCATCAGAAAAAGATCCTGTCGAATGCAAAAACATAACACCTTTTCCTCCCTGTGAAGTTACAACCTCGTCTTACCTGTACAATAATTTTGATCACGATTGTCTAACATACCATGTTGAGCTCACGGATTATTGTCGTCATTATGATAGGAGATCCGTGTGTTTAAGTAATGTCATTAGTTCATTACATAGCGGGACTGAATATAGGAAATTAAAGCAATCAAAACTCAGCCCGGCGACGAAAGTTGGCGACTCGTAATGATCTTTTTCAACGTCCGCCTCCAATAGATCGCGTGTGCTATCTTCTTTTTACTGTAATCATGTTTCGTGCTCTCTATTTGTATAATGTTAATTATAACCAAATTAACTAAAAGGCCGCCGGCTTATTCGGTTCTCATGCTTCTAACGTGATTGTAATGTGCGAGGAAATTGCAGAAGCCGACGAAGGAAGCCGAGCGTTAAACCCAACATCAAGATAAGATTTGTCAAGCAAATCTTAGTACATTTATCTTTAATCTCATGTCCAATCCAATGGATATAGCAATGAGTCATCGACAGCCTGAAGAGCTTTTTGAGTAGATGTAAATTATGTCTAAATGGTAATTAGGCGATACTTAAATGTAATGTCAACTTTCAGTAATGACGGTTTAGTGAGTGAGTAAACAAATGAACTAGTATCCGAAAAAAATATTTAAACAATTACACGTAATTATAGTCATTGTTTAAAACTATGAAAAGCAATTATCGTTAAAAATTTAATAGCAGCACTGATATTAAAAGAACCTCCTCCTTTTTTGAAGTCGGTTAAAAAAGTTAATACCAGGCAACGGGTAAACATACTTAATTTTTGTAAATACAGCACCCAGACCAATACAATGCTCATGCACACAAATGCGAGAATTGATCCCGCGACTACTATTTTCATAATATGCCTTAGCATTATGGACGGCAAAACGCATATTTCTAGCAATAAACATCAAAACGAGCCGTACCTATGTGAAACCGAGATGATTGCGGCATTCCAAATGCCCCAGTGAAAGGCCGCTAATGTACTAAGGTCGCAATCACTGCATCTAACACGTGTCGGCATTTTGCTTTCTATTTTTTGCCATCTGTTAATTTCAGGAGATGATGGATCGCGGGAACACCCCCACGGCGCCGTAGAAAGCCCCGCGGAGGCGCCGATCTACTAATTGCCTCGCCATTTCAATTGGCGATATTTAAAAAGAAAACAAAATCAAACGGCTGAGTAGTAATATCTCGTAATTTAATACGCTTCTTGTCACATCTGGGTGTCAATTAAATTCAGATTAGGAACAACCTCGACACTTCCTGCGCTGTTGCCATAAATCAGTCGAGCGATCATCGGGCGCAGTATTATATTATAGACTCATTTCTCGGTTTGATGTTATCTGCACTGGATCCGTCTCGAGTGGCGGCCGTGGCGGGGCACTCGTAATGCAATGAGCCTCGCCAGGCGCGGGATGGAGGCTCGGCCGTGTCGCTGTCAGCGCTGAGTTACCGCGGCAGTTCCTGCTCGGAACTGCACGCAGCTCGCTGCGCTTTCTATGCAGCCCGGTCGCAGGTGAAAGCAGATCTCCGCACAAATGCATCCGCTATTATTTAATTATAATTATATACGATGTAATCCGAAGCCTATAATTTATCCGCCGACTTTGATATACGAGCCGCAATCAAGGCATTCAACGTAAACTGTTACAGCTAATGAATGTGAACGGCCGAATTAGCAAACATTACGCTCTAAGGAAACGGCGGGTTTTTGTTGCCAGAAGAAACGTGAGGCAGTAAAACAACATTACCATCGGAATGCATAGCTGATGTGCTGGTGTGAAAAGCGATTGAATTCAGGAAATGAAAATAAAAGCTGGTCGACCGAGCAGAAAAGCAAATAAGGCGATGAGTCATGCTCATATGTATTCCTCACAAAGGGTTATGAGCTGTGGCGAATAATTGCGAGGCAGCTGTGTTTCATGTTTCATGGAATGGCAGTAGCAGTACACAGTTACACACGCACTCGCGGGGCGCGTAGATGAGACGTGGGAGCGAGGCCGCGAGGAAATTGTGCTCATCCTGCCGCGGCCGCCCACCGCATGATTTTGATGCATGTTACTACGGTAAAACACTTCGGCCCGTCTGGGTTACCCAATACATATTTAGGAATTCCAGAAACGGGAAACGTCATACGATTTTTTACTTCCATGCTGAAGAATCCCTTGCTGTAAATGTAGTCTTCATAGTTACAGTACCTACTTATGTTAGTTACTTGTAGATAATATTATTATGAGTGACAGTAAAGGCACGGTTTAAAGATCTTTAAACTAACGATAATAACGATGACTCCGATAAGGACAAAAGGACAGATAAAGTTGCATTGTACCTTGTTATTAGGCTTAATTCATGAGCGGTGGATGCTATTAGAGCGTCCCTCGCGGACCATTTGTCGTGCGGCCGACAATGCGCGGCTTTCTCGAGTGCTGTCCGAACAAAGCGCGCCGATTTATCTAAATCATCGGCCCGCGAACAAATGCAGGGATTGACGCCACAATTTGTCACAAACCGACGATGATGGACGCGCGAGTTCCGCCGCGAACTGTCGCCATACCCTCATTAGTTTTACTTTTCTCATCAAATTAACTCGTCCGCGAAAATAAATTAACTCCCACCAACGTTTTCGACGACTCCATTACTAACTAAATCATGTGGTGTCGGCCGGTTAGGGGCTATTTAAATTTTTTGCTCAGTCATCGCTATCTTTTTGCTTCGTTTTTCTTTTCAAGTGAAAACACGGTGCGAGAGAAAGCTCAACGCAACTACTAATTTCGTTAATATCAAAACAAAAGAGTTAAGTGCGCGTTAATTGTCGGCGGATGGGCAGATCACGACTCGTTAAACGTTCGAAGGCGAGTCGATAAAGATGAGTTTTTATCCCGCGATCATTCTGGGCCGAGCGCGTCGGATGGCTGCACTGGATTTTTGCCGCCCAGCAAGCAGCTAATGGCTACGAGGAATGATCTGAAGAACGCGTACCACAGCGTTCATTCGACGTAAATAAGGTTTACAAGGATGTGAAAACTGTCGCGAAGTGTGGCCTAATTGCTGTCGGGTGTAGCAGCTTAATGAACCGTGACACGCTCGACACTATTAAAGGAACTTATTTAATGATAAGTTGTGGATTAAAAAAATTAGAGTTCGCAATACTTTCTGCAGAATCAATTGTATTAAAATCCCAGGACTACTTATTTGATTTTAATCCTCAAATAACTCATTTCACTACTGAAACAAATCAAATCATTTGGCAAATAATCGCTTAATTACAATCCTCACCATAATTACTAAACCGTTTAAAACTTCTGCGGTCAAATGTGTACGAGTATATCATCATCATTAATTAATTTGAATATTAATTAATTCGTGTTACAGTTTCTTATCTGCAGTTGGTGGTTTGCTAAAAGTAATATTAATGGTATTGCAAATATGAATAAAATTGGAGCAATGAAATTATATCATTGCTAAGATGTTTTATGTCATTGTATCATTCATTGTAGAAACATAGGTCCTACATACTACAAATGCTAACTGGATTTTAACAAGATTAGTGGTTTGACACTTTATCTTTCTTCTCTTATGATCATAACAGCCAATGAGTGTCCGTCCAGTTGATAGAGTCATGTCCGAAGCCGATTTTTCTCCCAAGCACACTGACCAAAATGTTCATTAATGTTCTCCAGTCATAGATACAAGGCAAAGCCACGTGCAAGAGGTGAGGCATTATTACCTATTGATTACAATGTGTTGTAATTACAATGTGTTTTCCCGCATTCTGCTTCGTTTGAACCTTGACTCTGCGATACCAACTATGTAATACTGCGCTGCCAAGTGAATTATTCAATTGCCGCAGGCAGGATATGGAACAAAATATTACGATTGCAGCAGTAATACTGCGGGGTCTATTATGTAATTCGATTTTGATTAGAGATGGTCGACTCTATCTGTGTATTTTACTCGTGCAATATCTATCGTGAATGAGAGAGATGGACGTAGATTAGCTTAATATATCGAAACTGATTCACGTTGTAATAGCCCCTGGTAGACGACTTTGTTCTAGTTCTAAATAGTTATTATGATACAATCTACGGTTATAGATGTTGCTTTAATGTCTTGCATTAACGTTTCGAATATTCCCGGCTTATACCCACAGATGTGGTTTTTAAACATCACGTAAAAGATAAGATAAGATAAGATAAGATAAGATAAATTTATTGAATAAAGACTTAGCCTAAATACAAGAAACTTAAATGGGGCTATGAAATTATTTGGTTAGTAACAATATTTTAATTAAGGTAGTATACCTAAACTAAGCAAAAATGTTTGCCTGTGTTTTAGGTATCCATACTTATTATGTAAGTTAGTGCTTATTAAACAGATATTATAAATATTTACACCAAAACAATGTTGATAAAGGTAAAGGTTGACAATTTTGTTACATAAATAAAATTTTGCTGACAGAATGTTTATTTATAGTTAGCATACCTAAAGTAAGTAATTTAACTAATAACTATTAACAGGTTTTCTGTGTCATCATATGTTTTACCCTTGAGCCATTTCTGCAGTGCATATTTACATTCTTTGCTGTTCATTGGGTATATACAGAGATACTTGTTTATACTGTTGTACAAAAAGCTTCCTAGAAAACAAAAGAATTTGTGGGTATGCTGTCTGTTAAATCGCTCAGAGGGACATACGATGTCGGCGCGCCTTTTGTTGGCTTTGAGGTCGGGATTAAAGGTAGTTAGTGAGTGTTTTTTGAGGATTGTTAGTAATACGAAAAGTTGACGTACTGATAGAACGTCGCATTTCGTAAGAAGCTCTACTGTAGGGAAGCGTGTTGGTCGGAAAGTGCTTACTTTCAGAACAGCTCTTTGAGCTATTTCTAAGCGTATTAGTGTAGTTTTATGCGTGCCTCCCCAGGATGTAATACAGTAAGTAATTAATGACTGACATAGCGTGAGGTAGACAGTTTTGAGAAGAGGACCCTTAGCCACGTGTCTCAGATTTTTAAAGGCAAATATCAATTTTCTGACTCTAGATGTGAGAGCTTCGACGTGAGCTTTAAAGTTCAGGTGTTTATCAATGATTAGACCTAAGTATTTCATATTATCAGTACTATTTAAATAAGGGCATGCACATGCTTGTTGAGAATTAGTGCAGGAGTGGGCTTTAATGGAGTATAAGTTTGAGGTAGGCTGCGAGAAAGCATTGTAGGAGAATGTTATGAACTTAGTTTTATCTACATTAAGGGTTAGTAAGTTGTTTTTAAGCCACTGATTGACAGAGTCGAAACCGAGTTGAGCTTGTGCGAACTCGTCACTCCAGGTGTTTGCGCTAAACATTAAAGCTGTATCATCGGCGTATGATATTATTTTCCCTTTGTTGTCGGGAAGTGGAAGTAGGCATAGGTCATTGATATACGTGAGAAATAACAGCGGCCCCAGTATGCTACCCTGTGGAACCCCATATTCGACAATTAACTCTTCACTCACTTCATCATCTATAATTACGCGTTGAGTTCTTTCCGAAAGATAATCCTTGATTAGAGTATGTGGAATTCCTCTAATACCCAGGTCGTATAATTTCTTTAGAAGCATTGGTATCGAAATTGTATCGAAAGCTTTTGCAAGATCAAGGAAGATGACTAAGCATTTATTACCTGAGTCTAGTTGCCTCGCAATGTAATTGGTGAGCTCATGTACTGCGTCATCAGTAGACCTATTCGGTCTGAAACCGAATTGAGTGTCTGCCAAAAGTTTATTTTTTTCTAAATAATTTAAGAGTCTGTTATAAATAAGCCTTTCAAGGATCTTGGAAATGGATGGCAGTAAAGCTATTGGGCGGTAGTTATTCATACAGGTTTTATCTCCACTTTTATGTATGGGACGTATTATAGCTTTCTTTAGTACGTTGGGAAAAATTCCTTTCGACATGCATTGATTGAAAAGATGTGTGAGCGGAGGAGTAAGTTGTTTTTTGAATTGTTTAATAAAAGAGCAGGGGATTTTGTCAATTCCTGACGCACAGTCATTCTTCAGCGTCATGATAATTTGCTCAACTTCGGCCTCGTCAGTGTCAAATAGGGCAAACGAGTATAATGTTTGTAATTTGGAAGGGTTTTGCATAGAGGGAAAAAGTTGCGTGCAATTTAGTTTAGCTTTTTCAGCGAGATTTTTGCCTATATTAGTAAAGAACTTGTTTACACAATTTACGGATTGTGCAGCCGAGGCGGAATTCGTGATTAGTTGCCGAGCGGAAGATTTGGTGTTAGTAGTGTAGGTGATATTTTTGATGACTTTCCACAATTTCTTTTTGTCATGACCTGCTTTATGAATTTCGTCACGTTCATACTGACGCTTTAATTTTTTTAAAAGATTATTACAGAAATTTCTATACCTAAAATAAATTATTTTATGAGTTTCACTGTCTGGTGTTCTTGTGTATTTTTTATGAAGTTTGTCTCGATGTCTTATGCAGCGCAAAAGACCTGGAGTTATCCATGGTTTCTTAATTTTGGAACTACTGGTTGAATATACAGTCCGTGTATTTTGTACAATTATCTTTTTTAGTGAATTTATAAGATAATTGGCCGATTTATTGACGTCATCTGAACTGTAGAAAGGCGTTAAATCTAAGTTTTCAAGGTCATGGAGCGCTGATTGAGCACACATTGTTGATCGTTTTGGCATACTGTAAGATTTTTGGTAGCGCTTTTCTAAGCACAACAGCAAGGAATTGTGGTCAGTCAATGAGGAAGTTAGTACTAAAGTTTGTAGTGGGATGATACTTTTTGCCAATATATGGTCTAAGCAGTTACCCGACCTAGTGGGATGGAGATGAGTAGGTAGGAAACCTAGGTAAGCTGCAAAGGTCAGGTATTCCTGTGACCTACTTTCGATATTGCCGAGTTTGATGTCGATATTTATATCGCCCATAATGAATACATTTTTAAAGTTTGATACTTGTTGTAAAATTTGATTCAATGACTGTAGGAAATTGGTAATATTATGATATGATGGTGAACGATATATAGCTACAATTGCCGTATCTGTACCTATCTTTGCAATGAGACAATTTGCATCCACTATGTCGGGTTCCTCCACAGTGACCTTGCTCAAATTACTTTTAATGTACAGAGTTACGCCGTCGTTTTGTAAAATATTAGTTTTGTTAGTTACGTACGAATCATACCCTAGTAGCTGAGGAATTGGAGGGGAAGAGGTGAGCCAGCATTCAGTTAAGACTAACATGTCTATTTCCACATTAATTTGGCTAAGTATCGCTAACATTCCATTAAAGTTACAATTAATGCTACGAATATTCTGCATGAAAATGTTAAGACTACTTTTAATATTATTATTAGATAAATAGGACGAGCACGAATGTGGGTCACATACTATTGATTCAAATTCGTAAGAAGAATCTATGTCCTTAATAAAATCAGGTGATATATTACCCATCCCTGTGCTTGTAGAACTGGTTGTGTGGCGCTCTAGGCGCCTCCATAGTCTATGGAATTCAGATATCGAGCCTCAGCAGTTTTCCGAGCGGGACATTGTTCATCTCCTGTTTTATGTTGGCTCGGTTTGTTGTATCGCCGACACGTAGCGCAATTGGCAGGTTCTTGTTGCTTTGGGCATTCTTTAATTGTGTGCCCGACGTGGCTGCAGTGCCCACAGGTGGATTCAGTCTCTCGACAATATTTAGCTGAGTGCCCGTATTGTTGGCATTTGAAACACCTGGTCACAATTGTATAATCCCGTACTGGGCATGAGGTCCAATTTATGAAAACCCTTTCCTGCTGAATAATAAGTTTTCGGAGGTCAGAGGGTAGTTCAAGTATGTAGTTACAGTGACTCGCATCTTTTTTGCCGGATTTGTGGCTAAGTTTTACCTTGGCTAAGAACTCTTCTCGCTCTATATGCTGATGTTTTCCCGAAATATTTTGCTCAAATAAACATTCCAGAAGTTCCTTTTCGGGGGTATTGGCGGGCACTCCTAGTAATATAACTTTTGGCATCCGTTTTGTGGTCACTTCAATTTTCAGGCCCGAGGTTCTCAGCTGTTCTGACTGCTTGAGCTTCTCAAGGTCATCCTTACCTTCAGCGCTAATAATAACACCTCCCTCTTTGGTTTTTCTTATTCCGCGTATATGCAGTTTAAGTTCTTCGGGCTTGATTATTGTTTGAAAAGAATAGTAATAAGATCTTTTCTATGTAGAAACATTTAACTATGCGGTGGCTTCTTTAATTTAACCAGTTAGCTGCGTATTTTCTGCGGTATTCATATATACAAAAATTTTAGTAAATTAATAGAAAAAGCTAAGCAAACCTAGTTTAGGGATACAACCTCTCTAGGTATTTTTTCAATAGTAATCAAAGCGTAGCGTACGTAGGCTTGCCATGAGGTATTCCATTATTGCCATCGTGCATAGCTTGCGCCAGTTTTACGCAAACGTTAGACAACGGGGACGCATTGCGGCGATGCTTATGCCTGGAGTACCCGAGTCCCCCGGGACTCGTCTCATGTGCGGAATATACATTTTACCCACAAAGCCCAACAGCGTAACTGTGTCATTGTGTCGTGCTCATAACTTCGCCGAATTTTTAAGATTAAAGGGGAAATATTGCGAACTGCTATATAAATCATTATTTATTATTTAATATTCCAGTCTCATTCGTTTCTTGATGTATTGATTGATTAATGAATGTCTTAAATCATTGATGAACATAGAACTGAATACATTATTGCTCACTTCACCTTGAACTCTTCTATCTAGCTAGGCAAGTTTCAATGTCTAACACATGATGCAAGTTAGACTTTGCATGGATGGAATGCTCAATACTTAATTCTGGGAGGGATGGATGAATTCTTTAGATTAGATATAATTTTTTTTAGCACTCAATAACATTAATGACATTCAAACATCTCAAGGAATGTTTGAAAATCTTCACAAAACTGTATCAAATCCCGGATGCCAACCATCACGGGTCCGTGGCCGAGTCCCCCAGTATTCGACGCACCCGTGGTTGAAGCCCCCGATTTAAATAAATTTAATATCATATTTTTTTCGGCTTTTGCACTAAGTACAGTCAACGAAAACCATGCATGTTTGACGCTATTTAAAATGATGTATTTAATTTTTTGTTAAAAATACTTAAAACTTTTATAATTAAAACTTTTATTTGTAGTTAGTTAAATGTAGAGAGAGTAGAGTTATTTTAAAGACTGATTGTTACAATTATTTTGATTAGGTATAACGATTTACATGTTATTATAGGTAAATAAAACCTATGATAAAATATGATAAGTTAAAATAAAACCTATTATTTTTTAGGTATCACTATGGTAAAATAATATTAAACATTTATTTGTACGATCAGTATAAATATTTATTCGTTTATAAATATTTTTGTGACTGACTGTACATTTGATTAAAAATTGCTTTTATCTGACCGGGGGCGTCGACCACGGGTGCGTCGCATACAGGGGGACTCGGCCACGGACCCACCATCACTTGTGTGCGTTGGCGTACTATTTATTATTATTTTGTAAATTCTACACTTCAAAGGCACTTCTCCCGTGAAATTGATTTGATTTCGCATCAGCTTCAGCTTCTATTCATGGGATCGGAGCACTGCAGAAACCTACACTTATTTTAATGTTGGGTTATCTCGACATTACTGGATATAGTAATCTGCCGGTAGATTAGCGAAGATTATTCATTGGCCAAATAAATAGAGTACCTGTTACATAAACAGCGTCACGCATGATAATGAGGTGTCAGTAACCGCGCGTGTTGCGGCTGACTCACGCGTGTGATAGACGAGTTTTTGTCCGGCTTTTTGCGGATCCAACGCACCCGCGCAGATGGATCGATACCAGTAATTGCGCAGACTTAGCTTCTTCTAAGATTTTTTTAAATTGAGCTATTAGATGCGATGTAATGAGACGATTTTATAATTAAGATTGGGGAGTTTAGTCTGCAGGTGTAACTATACTTAATATTGACTTTACTATCGATCAAGCAGTTCAATATGTGTCATGTTTATTAGTTTTGTCAAAGGGCTTATTAAGGTAGGTACTGGATTGGATAGAGTTTCTGAGTGTAAAGGCGATTGGTATACAAAAATCTAGTGAATGTAAAGTTTTATGTTTAGGATCTGATTGCGATACTGAAGTGTCGCGAATTATTTACATATTTCCACATTTTCCACTTGCATGAAATATGATACAAGCGGCATCCTGGCAATTCCTCGCTAGTATTATTAGAGTGTGTTAGCAGGTCACTCGCGGCGGCCTATCTCCACTGGCGCCGGCGCGTGAATCAGACGTGCAGAGACGCTTCCTATGCTATGACCAAATTGACCAACTACAGTCTCTAAACCTATTCAACCTACAAACAATTATCTACTAACATTTGTCATTAATCATCAAGATTAATGGGGTGAGCTTGTCAACCTTATAAGACATCTTTGAAGACTTAGTAGAAAATATCTGGCGAAAGCTTGTCCTCGAAGTCATTCCAAAGAGAATGAACGTATCATCGTGGTTATACCACTGTTCATGCGTGGTCTCCACTTGAAAAGCTATTTTCTATAGACTTTGTCAAAGCTTTACGTACAGCCGTAAAAAGCGTAGAGCAGTATCGCAAGCGTATCGACGCGACGGCTTAAACTTAATCGTTTCGTTATCGTGTCGTTCCACCTAAAGCTCATGATGGGCTCCAGTCTCCAGCGCTGGCGCGCGGCCAAAGTGCGGGATATATTTACGCGCGGCATTCCGTCTGCGTCTACACCGTTTATAGTGTACGCCGGCTACACTATAAACGGTGCGAACTCGGCAAGTAGCCGCCTAGCCGGGCGGCGCGAGCGCAGAACACGTTCTTTTCATCAATGGATCTCGGTTGTTAGACTTCTCATATCAAAACCTCATTAAGCTTTAGTAACAAGAATTTTTTTGCTCAAATTCCATTCGTAGGTGCAGAACGGGTATGTAACGATACTCCGTACACCACGATGCAGTCTGGACCAGATCTGATAGGTACCCTTAAATTTTAAGGCTTAAAATATAAAACACATTTATGATTGGAGGTGGTTGGTTTTAAGTTAGCTCATTTATTTAAAGTCAAATAGATATATTTGGGTATACGTCATATTACGCTACCAAACTGCGCGGAACCGCAGCTTAAAACCCGTAAAATGTCCAGGAATTCCCATTCAATTAATCCCAATTAATATCAAAAGCATTTGCCTAAATGATTGTAAGTGGCGACGCTCGACTAATTTAACGGCGGCAGTGTCAAATTTGTCAGGACCGCGGGTTATAATTCTTAGTTATAGGTTTCGGAAACCTACGCTGTTTTATGTGATGTTGATGCTCTCATCTGTGATGTTTATTATGATTACTGGACAGCTGCTGTGAAATGCATTTTCTCTATAATGTGGTGCGGTTTATTCTACTCCTAACTTTGTTAATAATAAACTTTGTGAAATGTAGACTAAACCGTTTTAAAATGAATCTGCGGTAAGAGCCTAAGAAGAATGGGCGATTCTTATTATCCGAACGAAGTTTTGAGTTAAAGGACCGAATCCCTCTTGTGGTAGTCGATATTTATCATTTGCATTTTCAGAAAATTACACTCGTTACAGTTTCTACGAATCTGCGCTTTCTTGGAAGCCATCAAACTTCTTAGCCGCTGCCAAAATACACTACTAGCCAACAAGCAATATTGATTTTGGCCGCATTGCATGCCGCTGCTAACACAATGAGGGTAATGATAGTGCGGTTCATGAATACGGCTCATACGGGACACACAATATTCAAGAAGATATTATTTAGGTGTAAATTTGACCATATTAAGAATTATTGCAAGTCTATGAAACATATTGGAATGTTTAGTTCATACGATCTATTCACGCTCAAGAAATTTCTTCACCCAAAGAACCGGGAAGTTGGAGTGCAGTCACGGGTTCGGGCTAATCTGTAATAGATCTGGCGGCGATGGGCATTAATTAGATCGGAGGAAGCGTGCGCCCGCGCACGCGCGACGCTAACGCGCGGCAGATGCGGCTAATGGGCGCACACGTGGGGCTGGAGGTGCACTGATGATTTTTATTAGATTAGAATAATCCCCAACAGAAATCGTCAAAAGCAAATGCTATTTCTGTTAGATCAGAAAAATTTTGATCACCAAAACGCAGCGGTTTTTGATCCTGGAGACGATATCTATTGCTCGTTCTCGTTTCATATCGAGTACAAATCCATTTGCATTGTTTCAAGATTATCGCATTGATCAGTAAATTAAAAGGGTATTGATATCGTATCATTCTGCACTATATTTAAATGATAAGCTGTTCGTCAAGTTTGCAACTATTCAAATGATACTGTTAATGAGTTTAAGATATTGCTTCCATTCCTAGTCTTCAAATCATATGCGACCGGTTTCGATTTATTATGATCGCCGCTATGTATTGTCCTTCATCTATTTGATAGTGTAGGAGTTTTGAGGGGATTTATAGACACCTCGTATATGGTAACTTCCCGCGACAGATGCGCCGGCAATCAATAGCGCGAGGGGTCTGGCTCTGCGCGTGATTGTTGAATCGTATGCCGGCTCGTGGAACCTTTCATTCCATGCCACATGTTCAATGGATTTTCAATTCTTCTGATTTTCTAGATTTGTGCATTTAGTTAAACTTGAGTTGATAACTAGTTTGAATTGGAAGTGTCACGTTTCTAGTTCGGAGCAGATTCAGAGTTTGATGGGCTAAATCCCGATTGACGATAATACTTGTAATTAGATGTCTCCTAGATTTTATTTTGCCTGCCATTCATTCAGCACACTCACTCATCACCTTGAGGCGCTCTTCCGTCAAACAGGCGGAGAATTTAGATAATGATCCATTAAGATAATCGCCTCGCAAAAACTAGCGTGCGGCAAATTGTGTATGTCAGGAGTCTTAATTGATGGAATACTGAGAATTCTAGCCACTATTACAGTAATCAATTCGCTATTTGTTTGGCTTGCTTCGGCGTCATTAACAATGACGTCAGTGCTTTGTGTTTAAATTTACTTAAAACAGTTTGGGTAAGTATCGAATTATTCACAATATCTAATCTGAGTCACGAAAGCAAGTCAAATGTGACCATACATAAATCGTATTAGACAAAAGGATTGTTGATTGTAATGCTCTAACAAGGAGAAGGCCTATTTAGGAAAGCGTTGTGATCAGAAGGATGGGCTCTTAAACGATCCACCCACTATCACATCGGTGAATGCATCTTATTGCCTATAAGGAAGTTGCTGACCTCATGCAGCTATCGATTTAGCTCTCAAAAGAAGCATTTCCAAATAAGAAGATTCATGATCACGATTACTCCTAAGTCGTCGATGTCACGCCATTCCAGATTTAAGGAATGTCTGAGTAGCAGGACAAATAATGACAAATGAAAAACATAAACAAGGGTGAATGCACCCAATTGACTTAAAAGGAAAGCGCTGACCTAACGTCTGCATCGATTTCATGGGCGAGCTTATTTGTGCAGCTCGTGACGCGCCTCCGCGGCAAACGATAAACCGGGTAATTTATAACCCGAATGTCTTACTTTGTTCGCGATTATCGTGCCCAATTGCGGCTAACTAAACTAAAGGGCAGAAGAACTTGGCTCGCTTCGTGCCTTGCACCAGGTTTGCTCTTTGTTTTTTTTTTGCGCTGTAGCTAGAGTAAAAAGCTGCGGCAGCGGCGTGCGTGATATTATGAAAGTTTTTCACTATAATTTTATAGATCGGTCAATAGAGTAATAGTACCTAATCTAAGCTACATGCTGTATTCATTTGGCTTAAAAAAAAGAACTATTCCGTTTGAAATATGAACACCTAATGAGCTGTTTTTACAGCTATTAGTTATGCTCAATTTGTAGATGCGCTCTGACGAAATTATGAGTTTGCACGAGGCTGCATATAAATAAACATAAATATCAAGCTATTTCCAAGTCGATTCATTCTAATTATAATATCGTAACGAATGAACACTGAATTCATGAAATATGCGTAATTAATATTCCTTTGATCTTGCATCGGTTAATCAAAGTTATTGAAATACGAGGGACATTGCGATCACGATTGGATGATCTAAATCACGTTATGTTATCCCAATTTACCAGCTTAATAGGTAAAGTTAGTTAGAGATTTATAATCTCTACCTACCATATTATGTGAATTATACTCTCTACAATCTGCATTGCAGGATGCGGTTGGTATAGGTATTTTAATTTTAGTCACAAAACAACCGTGCTTACTCTTAATAAATTAAGAATCCTAAGTGACGGCTTGTTGATGTAATATTTTTGATTGGTTTGTATAAGCCGCGCATGCGGGGGTGGTTGTTGTACTGAGCTATTTTAGAAATCCCAAACATGCACTTTGTTCCCAGACGGTCAACAGCACGAGCTGAAGTGGAGATTAATTTAATAAGCATGATCATAATAATATCGGGATCACCTTCAACCTTGCTCTCGTTTTGTGATTTAAAATAATCTTAGGAAATTATTATTCTTTGCCTTAATTCTTTAAAATATGGAATAGAGCTATTGGCCCTTATTACCTTAACGAAGTCCTGCATACATGATGCAGCAATATGCAAGTGTTAATTCGTGGCAAGTGGTAATCACGCGCGTCCTAGA
This sequence comes from Ostrinia nubilalis, assembly GCF_963855985.1. Lineage (NCBI taxonomy): Eukaryota > Metazoa > Arthropoda > Insecta > Lepidoptera > Crambidae > Ostrinia > Ostrinia nubilalis. The sequence continues at coordinate 118,140 of NC_087111.1, read as the reverse complement.
TTAGTCAATGACATTCCCGATGCCCCAGGGAACTGCGCGGCCGTGTCGTCCGACGTGTGAGCAGAGTTAACCTCGTCCCGGGGGCAAGTGCCCATTTGAGTGCTGATTGAATTAACGAAATCGTGGTGGGTCCGAGGAGCGTAGTTTGGCGCTGTGGGACTATTTGGTAATTCATTAGTCTAAATTGGACATAAATTTATTCGAACTTGATTGCACAATTTCGATGATTGGGTCTATTTCGACCTCAAAGAGCTGGTCAAACAGTGAGCGTGCATTTACCAGTAATTACCTGATGCTGCTGTTCTTATAATAGCAAAAATAAAGAATATCTATGTGTACTTACATTATGTAGTAATTTGTTCAAATCCCGCCGAAAGGCTCTCGTGACCTCGGCGAGAACGTTGGGAGTCCCCGGGGGTCTCCTCAGGGGGCGACCTTGACGTTGCGTGACTCGGATACAGAAAGGGGCACAGATTTGATGCTGTACAGCCGAACACAAATTGTGTAGTCCCGATATCACCTGTACCAAAATGTTTCAATTAATTATTGTGACCGTAAATTATCCTATATCTGCGGGATTCACCTTCGATCTTGCTTTGTGCCTGGGATAAACATAGTGCGTATTGTTTAATAGACGATTTGTGATTCGAACAAAATTGCAACGATTAACTTAACGAGGCGTCTCTACCCTCGAATCTGATTGGGCTTTCGGGATTTTAATGTGTTTTTAAAGTAATTTAAAACAACTGCTAATCCAGCCATTCATGTCAGTGAGTAATAGTGTAAATGTGTTAATGTAACACGCCATGCCATATCGATCGGCTGCACCAGTGCAGGGAGGAACCGGGATTCCCGAGCCGCGGCGTGGTCGCTGCGCCATACATATCGCACAGCACAACTAGGCAGGACAGCCTGTTCACAAATGAAAAGGATGAAAAGAAAGAAAGCTCGGCTTGATTATAATCGCAAAGATATTAACAGATTAATTCAAGAAGTAAATGTAGGTATGTGCTAAATAATGTGAACGGTAGCGGTAGCGCTATCGTTACATGAACCTGATGAAATGTTGCTGATATTAAGAATTTTTTTCAAGTGAACTGGTTGTCCTGTGGTGGCTGTGTCGCTAATCTGTTACGCAACAGTTTTTATTGCGGCGGCCGTCAATGGGGCTGCGGGGCAAAGGGGACGGTTATTAGGTCAGATATGTGCGTAATACAAATAGCGATCACCAAGCTATGTCGGGCTATTGAGTAATAAACGTAGATCCCTTTTATATTAAGCTGGACTGCAAACATAATATGAAGATATTGAAGGCTCTAGTGCTTTAAACAGCGGAAGGGAGATCAAGTTCAAATCAATTCGTAATATTTTGGTTGACGTTGTTTAAATATTTTAAATGTCTTCATTTAGTATCAGGCTGAAATCTTGCTGAGTTGCCCTCACAGATATAGATATCTATATCTGTGGTTGCCCTGTCTGTGTCGCATCTTCATGGAGTTGTCCCATTAGGTCCCGTTCCTTCTTACATTATTTTGTCTTTCGTAAACATGAACTTTCCATGCTGCTGTGCCGTATAGGCAAAACTATCGTGGAGAACCACAGCCATGGGGTTACATCTCCTTTTTCGTATAATATTAATTTACAAGAAATGACAAATTAAACAAGAAGTAGTTAACCACTCCTCCCTCTCGTTTCTTGTGGCAAGCTGACTTCATAGACGACTCATTGGTTGATGTGGTGTACTAACAGTTTGGTCCTTGGTGTTGCAGGGAAGGTGGTGTGCGGCGCGTGCGGCGGCAAGTGCAGCGGCGAGGTGCTGCGCGTGACGGACAAGTACTTCCACACCGGCTGCTTCACGTGCCGCGCCTGCGCCGCGTCCCTCGCGCGCGGCGGCTTCTTCTGCAAGGACGGACACTACTACTGCCCACAGGTACACTACACTACACTACACTACACAACCGCTACGTGACGGACAAGTACTTCCACACCGGCTGCTTCACGTGCCGCGCCTGCGCCGCGTCCCTCGCGCGCGGCGGCTTCTTCTGCAAGGACGGACACTACTACTGCCCACAGGTACACTACACTACACTACACTACACAACCGCTACGTGACGGACAAGTACTTCCACACCGGCTGCTTCACGTGCCGCGCCTGCGCCGCGTCCCTCGCGCGCGGCGGCTTCTTCTGCAAGGACGGACACTACTACTGCCCACAGGTACACTACACTACACTACACTACACAACCGCTACGTGACGGACAAGTACTTCCACACCGGCTGCTTCACGTGCCGCGCCTGCGCCGCGTCCCTCGCGCGCGGCGGCTTCTTCTGCAAGGACGGACACTACTACTGCCCACAGGTACACTACACTACACTACACTACACAACCGCTACGTGACGGACAAGTACTTCCACACCGGCTGCTTCACGTGCCGCGCCTGCGCCGCGTCCCTCGCGCGCGGCGGCTTCTTCTGCAAGGACGGACACTACTACTGCCCACAGGTACACTACACTACACTACACTACACAACCGCTACGTGACGGACAAGTACTTCCACACCGGCTGCTTCACGTGCCGCGCCTGCGCCGCGTCCCTCGCGCGCGGCGGCTTCTTCTGCAAGGACGGACACTACTACTGCCCACAGGTACACTACACTACACTACACTACACAACCGCTACGTGACGGACAAGTACTTCCACACCGGCTGCTTCACGTGCCGCGCCTGCGCCGCGTCCCTCGCGCGCGGCGGCTTCTTCTGCAAGGACGGACACTACTACTGCCCACAGGTACACTACACTACACTACACTACACAACCGCTACGTGACGGACAAGTACTTCCACACCGGCTGCTTCACGTGCCGCGCCTGCGCCGCGTCCCTCGCGCGCGGCGGCTTCTTCTGCAAGGACGGACACTACTACTGCCCACAGGTACACTACACTACACTACACTACACAACCGCTACACTACACTAGGAGTACTAGACTAACTATCCACTGTGAAATCTGCCAAAGGCAGTTGCAATGTCACGTACATCTTCCGTGATACTGGCCAGGTCTAAGAGCGCTTATACATTCAGGCGATTTAGAAGCGCGATAAACGCGCGACAGACGCGCTGCCGAAAATGTCATACTATGTGACAGCGGATGCATGCCTTCACATTATGGTGCGTCCACACTGGGTAAACGGGCTCGCGCGGCACACTGGTCATCCTGCTCACCCTGCTCTTGAGTGAGCAGGATGTCGAGTTTGCCGCGCGAGCCCGTTCGCCCAGTGTAGACGCACCCTTATAAAAACGCCGCTGCCGCGCTGCAGTCGCGCTACTAACGCCCTAATGTGAAAGCGCTCTAACAGTTACATTGATGTTGATATGGCCATGGGATCTTGATCTTCGGATCCTTCCCAAGATCAGTAGTGGAAAGTGCGACTCCTGAGGGTCGTATAATGAGACGACCGACCCTCAACACTTGATTCAAACCTACCTGTTGTTGGTGTAACTAAATATACAATTTCAAATGCCAATCATAGGCATGAATCTATACTTGTTGAGTGTTGATAAATACTCGAGTGTTACGTTTATCTAGCACGGCAGTTTGAAAACTATAATCATTGTCATTATACTCAATCACCGACAAAACAGCCTTGCTCTATATTGTAGCTATTTGATTATTTACTTTTACAATATGTAATACCTTCTATATTATGTATTGCAAATAAACTATTGGGTATTCCTTGCTACAAGGGACAGTTTACTGATCCATTTTGAAAACATTCAAATTCATATTCAAAATTATTTATTGTGAAACATTACATTAGTACATTACAAATGTTTGTTTTGGAAGTGGACTCAATAATGGGCCTTTTCAAATTAAACAGTAAATTAGTTACGGAAGAATATTCCGTAAAAGGCACGAGTTTTGTTATTTATCTCTTCATAGATTGGTTGTCTTGTACAACCAGCTAATAGCTATTATATTCACACTTCGACGCGCTGCATTAATTCAGGAGTTAACTCCCTTAGCCAGGCAAATGAATGCACTGGACTGCAAGAAGCGCGCTTGATTACGTGATTGACGTGATAAGAGGCGTGTGGGGCGCACGCGAGCGACAGGTGGCAGGTCCCGTCGTGGATTAGTAGAGTAGAATGCCGTAGGTTCACTTCTGCAATGTTCAGCGGATGAAGAATCACCCACAAGAGTACCCAATCTTCTGTATGAACTTCTTTATGTTCATGCTATCGACCAATTCACTATCTGTCAAATCCGCAATACCCACCTATATGTGTGGGAAAATGTCTTAGGGAGAGCCTCCTGTTCCCACATGTGTTGTGCATACAGGCTTTTACATTTCCGATGTCAGTTTGTGCTGTCGGCACGCGTAGCACGGGCGCCGTCCTGCGGTGATAGACAATGATTTATTATAGTAATCTGGTTACCACACGCCAAAGCTTTCTACTCACAACATTGCAACGCGCTTGTGCTCGAACACATTGAGGGTCGAATAAAGTATAGATAAGTTGCAATGCCATCTAACCAGAATCTCTTCCAAGGATAATCTTATGTGGCCGAGATACAGTCAATAATTTTGCATTATTTTGCTGTCTCATACCTGTTCCTGAGTAATAATACCTTGAGACCTTGACTCTGAGTGCCTGAGTAATAAACCTTTTCCTTGACATTAAATTATCACGATTACAGTCGTTGTTAGATGTTAATTATGTATTAATGGTAGTTACACAAATGCCCCCAATGTAGTGGGGGTCATTAGTGCGGCGTCCTCGCCCTAGTTCATTTCCGTGCAATAACGCGGGGAGGCCATAAATTCAAATGGTTTAAAAGTCGGCTACTCGCACGCGCGGATGTGCCCCACATTCCGAGGCCGGCTGTCATGGAACACCTCCGAAGGTTCCGCAATACATAAACATTAGTGTTTTCATCGTGTCCGATGACAGGAGCCATAAGATCCTGGTGGAAACCTGAGTCTGGTCACGTAAAGACAATCACTTCTAGCAACTGAGTGTAGCCAACTGTTAATTGATACATGTTCCTCCTAACTAATGAGTCTTCATTAGCCCACCTAAGTCAAGATTTGATATCCTACGAGGTATCTTTTGATACTGTTCCAGCAATAATTTTTGAAAGCATCCTGTTTAAGATTTCAATTGCGTGAAACTCGTAGATTGGGTATCCCACGCGGGTAGTTGCCGGTGTTGCTGCACAAGTCACGGAGCGTCTTTAGATGACTTGCGACTTTAGTTTGAGTATCGGTTTGGGGACAAAATTTAACAATGATGGGAAGATGGGTCAGTTTCTTCTGCCTTATGTAGATCATCGATTTTTTTATGCAAGAAAATGCAGGTATTTGACCGTGTTAAGTAAGATGCAGTCTAGGATGGTACATATCTGCCCTGGTCAAAAGGTCCGGATTATAGTGTTCAGGAAAGACAGCAGCGTGCAGCGAATTCCAGTCCCTAGCTGTTCGCATTATAAAAGAGTCATCCAAACGCATAGTGCGAGCTGGTGGAAAGTATCAATTACTTTGTGTCATCGACTAAGTGTCCATAATGTGTCTCCGCAGGACTACCAGCGCGCGTTCGGCACGCGCTGCGCGGCGTGCAACCAGTACGTGGAGGGCGAGGTGGTGTCCGCGCTCGGCAACACCTACCACCAGAAGTGCTTCACGTGCGCACGATGCAAGTGAGTGCCCCACACCGGCCAGCGTGATGAAGTTGGCAGTAGTGTTCCAATCTTGTAACTGTTAGTGATGTTTTGATGAGGAAGTTTTCTTGACAAATGGAAGGTTAGGGTGTCAATTTGAGAATAAAATCAATCGATGATCAATTTCGCGATAGACATACCTATTATAAGTGGACCAAACCCTCGCGCTCTAGAGCTCTGTGACTTTTCCTGCTGACTCACACTACCTTTCTTGACATAAGAGTAACTAGGTACTTCTTTGTTTTTGAATTTCTTCTTGTTACGCATAAGTTGTAAATAGGCTTCATAATGCTTATGAAGTCTAATTTGATGCTATTTACAAGGGCGGCTGCCCTTTTCCATATGGAGGCAGCAGTGAAGGGCAAAGAAATGGGCTTAAATTGTTAAGGCTATCGTAACGGAGCCTCCGGTTGGTTGCAGACGCGCGTTCCCATCAGGCGAAAAAGTGACATACACGGGCGCAGAAGTGGTATGCTCTGCGTGCGTATCGGCGCCGCAAAGACAGACGGCGCGTACCGGCGCCGCGCCCGCGCCCGCCTCGCCGTCGCCGGCGCCGTCGCCCGCGCCCGCGCAGACCAACCACGTCAACCACGCCAACCACGTCAACCACGCCTCGCGCGACTCCACCGACCGAGCTGACAACAGGAACCACAACGAGAACGGTGAGTCTCATCTGTAGCTATCTCTTTACCTCTATTTTTTAATCATACCATGTACACACGACGGCACATCAAACAGTACGTTTTTATTGCAAACTTAACCCCATTACAACTGCATAAGATCCAACTATGGTCTGCGCATAGTGTAAAAGCAATTTTGACAATATACATAAAGAAATATACTGACAATTTCAAGAGGATAGCTGCTAGGAGCTATATTTCAAGGACTGTTATTATGAATGACAAGGAAATGAATAAATTAATCGTGCTTTGTGGCATTCCTTAGGGAAGGAGTTAATAACATTGATTGATTGATACCAACGAGTTTACCATCTTTACCTTCTCTCAGAACAGGATCTTAGCTTTATTTCTCAGTAAAAGACACATAGTAGATAGATGATGATAATGCCAAGAGTTTAACGTGAACAACGTCTATTTGTATCTTTATCCGTCTGGGTAACTTTGTAAGAGCAATAAATAACGATAATGCCGGTTTATTGCCAGAGCCGTACAACAACTGCATTGTTATTGCAACGCTACAAGACTTTATTGACTGAAGATATTAAATGTTTTACTACCATAAATATAGGTTGAGTCCGAGTTTCAATGCTTTTCTAAACATTTCCAACATATTTACCAAAAACAACTACACGGTAATGTTAAGAAACTCTTTGAATAAATGTTGTACAATAAGGGAATAGCCTTACTTACCGTCATTAAAGAGTTTGTGGTTATAGATTGGCAAGATCATTTGAAGAGAGCGTGGCAGGATATCGCGTCACTGAGCGAACGGCTCCCGCATTCCAATCGCGATCGCATTAGCCCTCATGTCCAATTGCCTGCCGACTGGGATGGGAACCGCCAATTTGCTACTTATTCCCAGCATATTACTCTCGAAATTATTGCCATTTATGTGATGATTTGTTGCAGAATGTGCGGGATGCGGTCAGGAACTATCAGAAGGACAAGCGTTAGTTGCTTTAGACAGGTGAGTTTAGATACCTTTGTCTACAACATTACTTTATTATGTCAGACTTCACTGATATTTATGTTGTTAACTTTTTGATTCCTCCGTTATTAATACATCTTTTTAATATTAATATAAATAAGGAATAAGACCACCCTTACTTTAAATGTCATAAAAAGGCTACTAAGGGACAAATATGCGACCATCACGCCTCTCCAACCCATCAACAGGGGAGTGTGCTCCAAATCCTCCAATTCCTCCTGGTAAATCCGAGATGGTCGTGCTCCTGCACCGGAGTGGAGACTATGAAGTGATGATGCTGACGTGTAAAGTTGCTTTTCTTCTTCTTTTTCTGCCTCGCCTTATCCCGTTACGCAGGGTCAGCATTCCCAATCATGCGCCGCCATTGATTCTATCTAAGGCGATGATCACACTGCGCCGCGCTCCGCCGCGGTACGCGGGACGACAGATTTACGCCCGATTCCCATATTCAATCCTTGTCCAAATCCGGATTACAACTGTCAAATTGAATTCAGTTTTAGATTATATTTCCAAAATTTTCGATGCATTTACACTTTAATATTGTTTAAATAGTCTTATAAACAATATAAAAATGTAAAAACATCAAAAACCGCAGTTATTTTGGCCAAAAACATATTAAAATTTGACAGTTGACAATCCAAATCCGTATAATTTTGATTAGGATTGAATATAGAAATCCAGCATTAATCATTGTATGCAAGTACCTCAGTTTGTATGGAAAACACGCGCGGCACAACACACTGACAACGCGTCTGCGCGCGGGATTTTTTATATGAAATCACGAGGAGCGCGGCGCAGTGTGATAAATCGCCTTACGCCTGTATTCACAGACATCACTATGAGGTCTCACAGTGCGCGTGGACTCACAGGGTGAAACACGAACCAATCACGGAACTCTATTCAACGCTGTGCGTTCGATTTTCTGCTTCACTTATGCAAGTGTCGTTTGTGAATATGGGCGTCAAAGTCGTAACGTTGGCGGTTGCAGACAATGGCACACGTGGTGCTTCTCGTGCGGCGAGTGCGGCGCCGTGCTGGCGGGCGAGTACATGGGCCGCGGCGGCGTGCCCTACTGCGAGCGCGACTATCAGCGCCTGTACGGCGTGCGCTGCGCCTACTGCCAGCGCTACATCTCCGGCAAGGTGCTGCAGGTGCGTACCTGCTGCGAGCTGCTGTCTGCGCAGTCACTAGTCACTCACATGGGCCGCGGCGGCGTGCCCTACTGCGAGCGCGACTACCAGCGTGCGCTGCGCCTACTGCCAGCGCTACATCTCCGGCAAGGTGCTGCAGGTGCGTACCTGCTGCGAGCTGCTGTCTGCGCAGTCACTAGCCTGTACTATAATAATAATTGAAGGGTACAGGGGCAAAACAAGAAATTTCACAAAAACAAAAAGTTACGTACAGTAGAACGCCGATTATCCGAATTAATTGGGACCGGGCGGGGTCGATTCGGATAATCGAAAATTCGGATAATCGGACATAGACTGGTAATAAAGAAAAAACGTGTTAAAAACGAACTGATACACATAGAATAAACTTGATTAACTGTGTAGAGTTCTACAATAACGCTCAGTTGAAAAATATCTAGACTCCTGCGAATTCCAACTTGTTACAATACAACAAAACAAAAATTAGTAGGTTTAAATTTTTTTATATTACGCTTAGAACCGATTCGGATAATTGGCGATTCGGTTAATCGGCGTTCGGATAATCGGCGTTCTACTGTAATGAACATTAAAATTTTTTAAAGTTTAAAATTTTTCTATGTGTCACTTAAAATTATAAACTACTAATATAAATACATATGACTATTACTTGTTTTTACGCTTTTTGTATAATTTCAAATAAAAATACGCGAGAAATCGAAAATATTGCCATCAAAAATATACTTTGAATTTTAGGGACATTCCTTGTTTTGCCCCTGTACCCTTCAATAGCAGATCATCCGAGAGTTCTCACCTAGATTCGTGCGACAGCCCCATGTGCGAGAGAGAGAAGAGTTTTTATTCTCGCGTCATCAGTAAATGGACGATCGCGGCCTGCGTCTAAACCGTGCAACGACACGCTCGTAACTAAAGACTCGATAGTGTAAAAGGGTGCGCTCGCGTGGGCGAGACTCTTTGACTCGTGCGCGGAAAACCGACGGGACCGAAAGCGAGCAAGTGACAGCGAGACACCCCGAGTATCGAGAGTTCCCTGTAAGTGTACAGCACTTGGCATTCCCTAGGCTGTGGTATCTCGGCAAGAGTGTACAGCCGCCATAACGTGGGTCGAATCACGAAAAGGCGTATCTAACAAAATGGTGATATTGAGTTAAACACACCATGTTATTAAAAAACTTGCATTTTGTAACGTCACAAAAGATCGTAACTGAATTCTTTTCAGGAAGCCAGTATTGGTAGGTAAAAAGGGCCCATGCATTTTTGCACACTTCAAAATTATCTTTAAACGTCGCTCCTGTAAAATTGATAAAAATCAGTTACGCATTTTCGCAATTTGACACGATAACTCTTCAATATAGTCGTATAACGTCGAGACACTCAACAACGCGTAACAATGTCACTCTATACAAATATTAAACATTATTACTTTACTATTACTACACACACACACACACACCTAAACAAACAGTTTTATCTTTTTATTAGTATTCTTTTCGTAGTCTTTCATCCTTACCGATTTCCCGCTTTTTGTATTTATCTGTGCACTAATATTACTATTTAATTATTTATGTATGTTTAAAAAATATTATGCAGCTTACTATTTTATTTATTTTACCAATGGTCCGTGACCCTCACTCGGCATGGGGCACACTGAAAACCAGCGCCGTGGCCTTCGTCACCGTGGGCCACGGCACATGCTGAGTGGGGTCCCGTTGCAGTGGGCATCTTGTTGGTGAATGGGTGGCACTGCTCAGTTTACTCGTTTTTACTTTTTTTTTTCTTGTTCCATTATTATGTGCCACTGTCATGTCTATGTAATTACCTGTATTTGTGTGATGTCCATTGTAATAAATGTATCTTTCTTTCTTTCTTTCAATACTCTCCGTGCATCGTCAGGCCGGCGAGAACCACCACTTCCACCCGACTTGCGCTCGCTGCAGCAAGTGCGGCGACCCGTTCGGCGACGGCGAGGAGATGTTCCTGCAGGGCGCCGCCATCTGGCACCCGCGCTGCGGGCCCGCGCCGCTCGAGCCTTCCGACGACCCTGACGCGCTGCCCGACCCGTCCTGCTCTGAGCTGCAGGTACCAGCCACCTTACACCCTCAGACCCTCTACCACGTAATACTTTATTGCATTTCAGTGTAGGTCATCCCTTTTCCACTCCTCCTTCTTCTACAATAACCTCTTCCACTCCTCCCTTTTGCAGTCTTCTCTCTCCCTCTCTTCCCTTTTCCACTCCTCCTTTTTCCACTTCGCCCTCTTCCCTTTTCCACTCCTCCTTGACCTTCTTCTTCCTTTTTTCACTCCTCCCTCTTCTATTTTGCACTCCTCCCTCTTCCCTTTTCCACACCTCCCTCTTCCCTTGTTCACTCCTCCCTCTTTCCTTTTTCACTCCTCTCTCTTCTCTATTCCGTTCCTCCCTTTTCCCCTTTTCCACTCCTCCCTCTTCCCTTTTCCACACCTCCCTCTTCTCTATTTCGCTCCTCCCTCTTCCCTTTTCCACACCTCCCTTTTCTCTATTCCGCTCATCCCTCTTCCCCTTTTGACTCCTTCCTCTTCCCCTTTTCCACTCTTCCCTCTTCCCCCTTTCACTTCTTTCTCTTCCCTTTTCCACTCCTCCCTCTTCCCTTTTCAACTCCTCCCTCTTCTACGCCATCTACCACTCCTATCTCCACTTTCCAGTTGACACATTTTACTGATACCATGAATTTCCTTTACGATAAAGGGGTACTCCCACCAAGTAGCAACCGTACGACGTTTTGTCTGCAGACAAAAATATCATTTTAAAATGTTAATAGAACACCTGTAACTCTTTTTACAAATTAAAAATAATTTATATTAATTAGGGTCGAGAAGACCGAAAGATCACTCGATCGATCGGTGGTTTCGGTTTTGGATTAAGGCTTTACAAGGCGTCTCACACTGACACTCATTTTAATAGAATAATAATGAAAACCTGTTGGTAATTCACTCGCTTGAATCCAACAAAATTCAATATTACATTTTTCGATTCTAACTTTAACTAGGTACTTATGTAAATACACAATTAAATAATATTTTTTCGCATAGTAGTATTTGAATAATTTTGTAGCCTTGAGTAGCTGTTTGTTCCTGCACTTCAGTATTTTCAACTTGTTTACTCGGTTACGCTGTAAAGTAACTTGCTAATAAATATTATAATACCTATAGTTTTTTTTTAAATAAATCACCTCAAAAACTCAGTATGAGCATTTGAGCAATGTATGAGCAATTTACCTTACAAAGATGTCACTTTTTTACTGTGTACATTTATAATTTATTTTCCTTTTCAGTTTCTTATAATTTTGTTTCCGTTTCCAGCACAAGATGTTTATTTTATGTTTGTGCACTAAAACTTAAAGAACCATTTTCCACATAATTCAATTTTAAATTGTAATTTCTTCAGAGTTTTATTGTGCTTACATTGTAGCCCACATAGCATAGTCTTGCATGTGACTGCCCCTCGATATTGTTCCTAAATGTGTAATACACCCTGTTTCTCTCTTTGTATAAATGTAGCATTGTTGTATTTATGTTTCTAGATGTTGTCATATGCAAGCTGTGTTGTTGTGGTCCTCTTGCGTTTGTCTATATTCAATCTGTGGTCAAAAGTTTATAGTCAATTATCTTATTATAATTTTATTATTTGTTTATAGACAAACGTAAAACCATAATGTGTATCTTAATTTTCACTTCCTTTGTTCTGGAATATGTTTAGTAAAAATACTTTTTTTTTAAACTGAAATTTTGCCATATCCAAAAATGGAAAACAAAAGAAGTGAAAATGTACTTAAGCGTCGATTCTGTCACAAAATAACTCTACATTAAAAATTTATTTATATGGAAGACTTATGATGTCAAACATTAAGATTCACTAACATGAATTATTTGTAAAACAAGTTTTCAGTGTGACAGAATCGATGCCTTCTACACCTGATACAAAGTGTACTCAATTTCAAACCTTACACTCTCGAGTTAAGGTTGAAAATCGTATACCAATGTCCCGGCCCCAACTCCGAATCTGTATCCGTGCTCGCCGCGCTATCCGTTTCGCTCCCTCGCTGCGTGAGCGAGCGAGGCGGATAGAGTGGAGTAGACGGTGGGCGTGGCCCCGGAGAGGGCGGGTAGTGTAGCGCATGCGTGTGTGCAGTGGTCGCTGCGGTCCCGCACGCCGAGCGTCAACGGCTCGTACTGCAGCCCCTACAGTAGCTTGACCAGGAAGGTCCGTCACATTCTTTTTATTTTATTTTTTACTTTATTTTTACTTTTACTTTTATGCACAGGAAGTTGTTTTGATAAGTTTTAAATTTTATTTTTCATCCAAAATTGCTGTCGCTAACTTTCATACGACAGTAGGTACTATTTACAACAATAATGTGAGATCAAAGAAAAAAATCACTTTTTTCTACGCATACCATTCTGTAGACATGTTATGACGGGGTGGTCATTCGATTAAAGTGATAAATTACATCAGCAACGAATTGAAAAAATAATTTATCATCTGAACAGTTTTCTGTGCATTGTTGTGCTCTTGAACAAGTACTTACTGATATTTCTGCAACTGTTTGGTGTTAGAAATCTTTAATTTTGTCCTTTCTGAAACATACTTTTTCAAAAGCACACCTTTACTTTTATTTTTAGTTGACACATTTACACGTTTCTTTCTCTTTTGGTTTATTTATTTCAGTTCTCTTGGTTGTTATTCGATGTTTCTTTTGGCCGGCCTTTTACATTCAATGAATTACAACGATAGCCTACGCTCTATTTATGTGTTAAGACTTATTTATAGGGTAAGGAAGAGCAAGATATTTACTCATTATCATGATTTTAGTTCGTATAGATTTATTTTGCCGTAATCTTCTACGGCTGATCAAAAAGCCTATTCAGTAGGCAGTGTCATAACTTGCCTAGCTACAAAGAGAGAAGGTAACGGATCGTAGTATCATTGAATGTACAGGCTTGGCCCAAATTATTATGTACCTATTTATGTTGTCCCGCCGGCACCAAGCATGTGGATGTGTTGACTAACTGGATTGTAGATATAGTTCACACTGCAGTCGCTTGTTTCTTCAAAATATTAATTTAACTCAAACAATACAAAAACTTTACGAAAGTAAGTATAAGTTGGTAAACGACTTAGGTTGCCTCGAAATTATATCTTTTATCGCTACAGTTTGACTCCCTGGAGACAAATTTAAATTTAAAATCGTTGGCTGTTGAACAAGTTCTTTCGCTGCATAATATCTATTTAATTTGGATAAATTACGTTTTAAACAGGCCTTTACACACAGCGGAAATAAAAGAAAATTAGGTTAATAGGTATGCTTGACGTTTCTGCACAGAATAAAGTTTTCTAAAACGTCCTTTTCTCACAATTTCGTCTACTTGACTACTGTCTCACAATTTGATGATCATTACTCTTGTAAATCGGTGTGTATAAAGGCTCTTATCAACTTAATGCAATTTAAATTAAGTACTCATTTGCACAAGGTCTAGTGAATTATTTATATTTGAAGTATCGCTTTGCCTTGTCATTCGTTTGGGTTTTACAAAGAGTCAAGGTTTTGATTCGAATTTTATCAAGTTGATTGTGCAAGTGAGTGTTCATTAAAGTAACAACCTTTGTTAGAATGAAAAATTATCATCTTTACCCGACTGCGGCAGAAGGAGGGTTAATTGCATAATTTCTTTCTAAAAAAGTTGTTACTGAACGAAGTTAAAATCTCGTTTCATACTCAACCAGTGTTTTTGAGAATTAAGTTTGGTTACTTGATTTTATGAGACGTGGTGCATGTCCGACATGCTTATTACCGATCTTTCATGCTTATTGCTAATTGTAACAATAGCAACGTAACTGCGAGACGAATAAGTAATCGCTGAGTGCATTTATGATTGTGGAAACTAGTGCCATTCCCAATTGAATGGCAACTAATGCCAGTTTGAACGAGTAATAAATTACGATTGCCACAAAAAGATCAGTAATAAGCAAGCGGGCTTCTGCTCTGTCTCATAAGCGAAGTTTAGACTAGCAATAGCAGAAGTTGAGTTCTGCAAGCTGTGACTACTGTGTTAATCTTGAAGAAGTTTTTGCCACATCTATAAACAGCTTGCGAAAGTCAACTTCAAGTTTTTTTATTGCTATAGTTTGGTCTGCGAGCACGTAGAATTTTGTCCAATGACCCCAAGCTACCCATCCTTATCCCTCGCGCGTAATTATGTTGCTGTCGCGCTCGCACACTCACTGCGGGCGCCCGTCGCACACAATATAATTACGCGCGAGCGATAAGGATGGGTAGCTTGGGGTCATTGGACAAAATTCTACGTGCTCACAGACCGGGCTTTAGTGTAATCCTCGCATTACACACGTGGCGTGTTTCTGACGTGGTTGTTGGTGGTGTGCAGTACGGCTACCGCGCGGTGTCGCCGGGGCTGGCGCTGCGCGAGTACCGCTCCTCGGGCGGGTCGCCGCACCGCATCACCACGTACTCGTACCTCACGTGCGAGCCCGCCTACCTGCGCCGCCCCGTGCAGCCCTACGACCGCCCGCCCACCAGCCCGCACTTCCACCGCCCGCCCTGTGAGTATACTCGTCACACTCGTCACACTACCCGCCCGTGCAGCCCTACGACCGCCCGCCCACCAGCCCGCACTTCCACCGCCCGCCCTGTGAGTATACTCGTCACACTCGTCACACTACCCGCCCGTGCAGCCCTACGACCGCCCGCCCACCAGCCCGCACTTCCACCGTCCGCCCTGTGAGTATGCCCCAACTATCTCGCGTGACGTGCTCGTGACAGTCATCAATCTCACTCATTCATTTCATCTGGTGTATGCGCTCTGTTTTAAGATACTATCTCATTAGAACGTCATGGAGCGATGCCATCGGTTGCGTTTGCAACAAAAAGCATTGGTTATATGGGGAGTACTTTACCTGGTGCCAGCTTGGTTGCGCAATCAATGAGGGTTTTCGCGAATGAAAGATCCGCTAGATGGCGGGACGTGGATGTGGGGTCTGACTGCTGCGTGATTAGTGGATTTTGACATATCTGTCAATATCATGTCAAAAATAACTAATCATGCAGCATTTGGACCTCGCGTTTACGTATTGCCATCTGGCGGATTTTTCATTCGCGAAAACCCACTCTCATTGTTGCCGGCATCTGAAAATGCAGCTATTTAGCAGCTCTTAGAGCTAGACAACATGGTAGCGTGACCTTTGCCGCTGCCATGGTGTGCTGTCTGTCTGCTCTAGTTGCTGTCTATTTAGTCAACTACATGTAGCAAGATGATGTACGCGTTTGATACTTTGTGCACTAAGGAAGGGGCCGTTCAAGTATTACGTAAGCAGATTTCTTACCATTTTTTACCCCCCCCCCGCCCCCCTTGTCATCAAAAGTAAGCAATGCACTTACCCCCTCCCCCTATGCTTACGTAAACATTTTTAGTTATAAATGTTTTTTATATTGTAATTTTTAAAATAGGAAAATTCATGAAAATATTAGATTTAACTGATACACATAGAGTAAGGGACAAAAAAATATAATCAGAAATAAAGAACATAACAAACATAATTGCATCAATTATGCATCAACATAAACACAAAATAATGATAACTTTCAATGCTTACAATACGTTTAGTATCCAAACAAAACACGCGCGCGGGAGGCCGACCTCGCGTATAATAAATTAATATGCGGACTACGACTCTTAAATTTCAATGGGCAGTGTCGGCACGAGAGTAAATTATTAGACAAGTGAATAGCGCACGGTAATTTCCCTAATGTTGCGGTAGTTCCCCTAATCAGTTCTCAAAGCGAATGCCTACGCATATGCATTATTTGCGGGAATCCCCGAAAAAACGTAAATAACTAACGATGACGTAATCATCATCTAGACCCCCCTACCCCCCATGTCATTCAAAATAAGCAAAATAGAGAAATTGGTGCTTACGTAATACTTGAACGGCCCCTAAGCATCTAAAAATTAGAATACAATGAGCGTTTGCTTGTTGCAGCGGCGGCGTCGACGCGGGCGTCGTCGCGCGCGGGCAGCAAGGCGTCGTCGCGGCCCGGCATGCGCGCGCTCGTCGACTCCATGCGCTCCGAGACGCCGCGCCCCAAGTCGCCGCACATGAACAACGAGGTAACTGAAGGCTTCCACAGAATAAACACATTATTATTATTATTTGTACGCTTTGGAGCTCACGGGTCAAAAGTGGCCCGGTCCTTTATAAGGCTTGCGTGGGGATACAGATCCAACACGTAGAGGCCGTTTTAAGCGCAAAATAATCGACAAAAGTGAAAGTGGTGCACATGCTGGATCTAGTCTCTGACTATATCATGGGATGTAGCCAGAGACCATCCCCAGCCTGTGCACAGGAGCTATTGCAGTTATTGGACAATGGACTAGGGTTATGGATGAATATCACTAAAACTTTTAATCTTTTAAATGTAAAGAGTACAACTGATATCTGGGGCATCTCTGTCAAGATAGTCAAACACATTATTGATATAATTTCCCCACAGTTAGCGATAATATTCAATAATTGCATAGAGAAGGGCATCTTCCCCGACCTCATGAAACATAGTAGACTAATGCCACTATTTAAGTCTGGTAGCAAAACCGACCCTGGCAATTATAGACCCATTTCTATCTTGCCCGCTCTGAGCAAGATTTTTGAAAAAATCATACAGTAGCAACTTATGATTCACTTTGGCTCTAATAAACTATTTCATAGTGAACAATATGGTTTTACCAAGGGTCGTTCCACCACCGATGCCGGGGTTGCACTACTTAAACATATCTTCGAGGCTTGGGAGAATTCTCAAAATGCACTAGGGGTCTTCTGTGATCTCTCAAAAGCTTTTGACTGCGTAGAACATCAAACGCTAATTCGCAAACTGCACTATTATGGGGTGAAGGACTCTGCTTTGGATTTAATACAATCCTATTTAAACTTTAGAGTTCAAAAAGTTGACATAAATGGTGTTTTGTCTTCTGGGTCACCTGTGAAAATGGGAGTTCCGCAGGGGTCCATTCTGGGTCCATTCTTGTTTCTTATATACATTAATGATCTACCATATTTTGTTAAGGACTCTTGCGAAATCGTGTTATTTGCTGATGACACATCTTTGATTTTTAATATTGATAGAAGTAAAAATAACTTTGACGATGTAAATAATGCACTAACAAGAGTTTTAAGTTGGTTCACTACAAATAATTTACAACTCAATGCAAAGAAAACAAAATGTATAAAATTCTCTTTGCCTAACGTAAAAACAGTTAGTACCCAAATAGAACTTAACAATAATGCAATCGATCTGGTAGACTCTACTGTTTTTCTGGGAATTACCCTGGATTTAAAACTCCAGTGGGGCCCCCATATAGAAACTCTGGCGGGAAAGCTCAGCTCAGCGGTTTTTGCAATAAAAAGGATACGGTCATTAACCGATGTTTCAACAGCTCGCTTAGTCTACTTTAGCTACTTTCATAGCTTAATGTCATATGGTATCATGCTATGGGGCAAAGCTGCAGATTTTGAAACAATATTTATTTTGCAAAAACGTGCGATAAGATACTTGTATAAAATGAAAGCAAGAGCGTCCCTTAGAGAATTGTTTAAAGAAATTGGCATTCTCACGGCCGCTTCACAATACATCTTAAACTGTATTCTATTTATTCAACAAAATATTAATGAATTCAAAAAGAAAAGTGATATTCACCAAATTAACACTAGAAATAAAAATAAATTGGCTATACCCGCTTTTAGACTTAATAAAGTGTTTGCCACATTTATGGGACAAGGTATCCATTTTTATAACAAAGTCCCTGATAAATATAAAGAGCTACCGTATAATAAATTTAAAGGTATAGTTAAAGATCACATGCTTAAAAAAGCCTATTATACAACTCGAGATTTTCTTAATGATAAGTCATCCTGGGAGTAGGATTATGGTCCTCTCATGCTCGCACTAAAAATAATTAAAATGAATAGTAATGTATAAACTAATAATAATTTCTCAAATGTTATAGTGTCATGCTTCTCAATCTGGACTGTTACTTAGCTTTATTATTAGTTTTTTTATTTTTTTTATTTAAGAGATAACTTGGAATTGTCATTCTCACTAAAATGTCTCTGGGGTGGTGGCGTAGTGAGGCGGGTCGTTACATTCCCTCTAATATGGTCGAGTGAAGCGATGGCTGGTTCACTCGTCATGTCTGTGAACAGGCGCTGCTTTCGGGGACTGGTCAATCCAAGTTATTCAAATTTATGTATGCGAGTCATTTCTACTAGTACCTTAATATGTAAGTCTAGATATTAGCACGTCACTACCTTGTTTAATATACCACGCAATCTTGTATACCCATTCTTATGATACACCATACAAGAATGCATGGTAAATTCAGTGAACTGCTCCTGAATCGAATGTACCTACTACTACTATTTCTATTTAGGTATTTATATTAACCGGCAGACAGTGGTGACTGAGTTTGTTGCGGCGCTTCTTCTCAGCACTTGCCAAATGTTGGTCTCGAAGCGCTGGTAGGGTAAAAAGATTATGAGACATGTAGAGGCTCCTTAAGAGCAAAATGACGATTTGTAAGAACTATTTATTAGTCTAAACAAATAAAGAAATTTTGACTTTGACTTTGACTTTGAAGGATGGATGGACTGGTTAATGGGCTATGGATGGAGACTACGGGACACCTGGGTTCATAGTCTCGGACTGAAAAAATGGCAGGCGGTGACTAGCCAGCGACTAAATGGGCCCCCCCTGGCGTCATGAGTCGTATAGACCGGACTGAGGGGCAACATTGGCGTCTGCCAGCTCAGGGGTGTAGAGAGGTGTGCTGCGCTTTCTCCGAGGTTACTCGCGGCGTTATGCCCTTTAACACTTCCACCCCTGGAGCATATAGCTCTAGCGACTCCACTCTGGCCGGCCGGTTAAGGCAAGCCAGAGGTGAAAGTCCTGCAGACCCTCTCGGATTCCACTTCGGCAAGCCGAAGACGAGGGTCTTGACCGACTCTCGGGAGCACTCGGATTAACAACTGGCCCCGTGGTGTCGCTACTCACCAACAGCTCGCCACAAAGCTGCCCTGCGGGGCTTATTATTATTATTATTACAGACCAAACGCAGCTCAGAAGCAGTGCAGGTCAGTTGCAGCGCGGCTGAGGCACACCCAAAGCAGCGCAGTTTCAAAGCAGTTGCAACGCGGGCGGTTGTCAAAAATTTAAATATTCGAAAACCGCTTTCAGCGCGCTGCTACCGCCCTGCGTCCGGTGTGTCATGCTAATATGGCCGCCGTAGTAATACAACAGCGCGGGCCCGCGTTCGCGCCGCTTCTGTCCCGCTCCCGCGCCGCCTCGTTTGTCGTTCGGCAGCTGCAGTGCGGCGCGGTTGGAGCGCGGGCCCGCGTTCAAATTTGGTGTGACACACTTCAAAGAGTTTCTTGTATAACAACTTGCGCGGGCCCGCATTCCAACTGCACTGCTGCTGCCCCGCGCTTGGTCTGCCCAAGGCTTAAAGCCCGGTCGCCGAGCACGTAGAATTTCGTCCAATGACCCCAAGCTACCCATACTTATCGCTCGCGTGTAATTATGTTTCTATAGGCCTCCCCCAATGATTTCCACAAAGGCCGGTTGGTGGCGGCCTGCATTCAGCATCCTACATCACATATGGAACATGTTTCTTCTCCTGCTTCTTCTCAGAACCAGGCTACATGTTTTTTATTTGTATAAATTGTGGTATTGTGTGACGTATACTCATTGACAATTGCATTGATAGGAGCCCATCGAGCTGTCGCACTACCCTTCGGCGTACAAGCCGCCGCCCGGCACCAAGCCCAAGATCGAGAGAGATGACTTCCCCGCGCCGCCCTACCCTTACACAGACCCAGGTGAGTCACTGAAGTTTTTACTAACAGGGAATATATTTCCATTAAGAATATTGTAACTACAAATGAAAACTTTTAAAATATCTTTTGTCTTTACTGTTCAACTCGGCCGTAGTAAGGACAATCTGTTCAGGTGGGGATTCCCAGATGATTCAAACTTGAAGTGCGAGTGTGGTTATGTTCCCGTTATGTTAGTATAGGAAGATTTAATTAATGCTACTGACAACGCCACTCTTGTAGCAAAGTTTTGGGTTGACACTGTAGGTCTGTTGTCGACATGACAAGAAGAAGAACAACTTCATGTTAAACTATCAGCTTGCACGCACCACTTGATAAATTAAAATATGTCACTGTTGAAACATTAATAACTGAAAAGTGGGCGCGGCCTTAAGTTGAAACATTGTAATGAGTGCTAAGTGGGCGTGGCCTATTTATTGCTAAAGCCTGGCCCGTGAGCACGTAGAATCCCGTCCAATGACCCCAAGCTACCCATCCCTATCGCTCGCGCGTAATTATGTCGCTGTCGCGACTGTGCGACGGGCGCCCGCAGTGAGTGTGCGAGCGCGACAGCAACAAAATAGGGATGGGTAGCTTGGGGTCATTGGACGGGATTCTACGTGCTCACGAACCAGGCTTTAGCTGATGCCCGTCCGTAACGATCGCTTGTTGTCCGCAGAGCGGCGCCGGCGCTGGTCGGACACGTACAAAGGAGTTGAGTCGGACGGGGAGGACGCGCCGGCCGTCAACGGCGACCACCAGCTGCAGCGCGAGCACCAGGAGCTCGCCAAGATCGAGACCGGCATCGCGCAGGTACACGCTCGCCTCCCATCAAACCTGTTCAGCGCTGTTCTGCACCCCTCTAGCGCTGTGAAAACTCCTGTATGAGACTTTCTACCAGAGATGTTATGGATATCCGTAACCGTAACGGAAACTTTCGGATATCCTAAATAAAAAAATATCCGTAACCGTAACCGAAACCCGTATAATATTATTCCAATATCCGTAACCGTATCCATAACCGTAACTACATATCCATAACATCCCTACTTTCCAACCTTCAATCATGAAGCCACGATAGCCGAACGGTTAAGGGGTCTCGGACTGGCCGACTCGTGATCCGGGGAACGCGGGTTCGGTCCCCGCCGCCGCTCGACTATTGTGATAAGCTCACTCGTGATACAAGCATATTTAGCTTAGTACGAGGGGCTAACTGGACTATTAGTTATTTGTGTAAGAACAAATTACTAATAATCTTAAAAAAAAAAACACAAAAGTTCAGCGCTGTTCTGCACCCCTTTAGCGCTGTGAAAACTCCCGTACGAGACTTTCCACCCCTCAATCCCATTTCTGCAGCCGCTCTGTAGCCTGTAGCCACAGGTCGACAATGAAAACACAACTATACTCGACACAAAGACTCGTGGCAGGCTGGGCCATAAGTAATTTTACAGAGATGCACACTCGCCAATATTTTATTATTACATATTATAAACAACGTTATGCCTGCCTCTATGTGACGCATAACCAGTGTGAAAGCGAAAGAAAACGTGATATGTATTATTTTATTATTACACCGCCTGACACGAGTCTTTGCGCCGAGATAGTGCAGGCCAACTCTACTAATGCGTGCTCATAACTTGCAGAAAGCCTTTTGAGAAGCCACTCTGGATACAAAGGATTATACAAAGCTCGTGAAGCTCGTTTTGTTTTGCTAGTCCAAAGTGCCCATATAGTCTTGTTTACTACTCGTGTTACGCTATTCTCTAATGCTAGCCTCGAACCCATGCTTTGGTGTCTGCAAAATACACTTATTAACAAATTCGAAATGTTATGACTATGATTTTTAGTCTATTTAATTTTTCTTTCAGGTATTTTTAAAAGAAGTGAAAGAAAGGGAAAAGCTTCAACAGTGGAAAAAACAGAACCTGGACCCAAGAAATGCTAGCAGGTAACCATTTTCTTTTACGACAAAGATGTTTCATATTAGCATACTTACATAGCAGCAGCTTGCATCCAGCGCCTCCTTGCTACCTTTATGAGGTCGTCGGTCCACTTTTTGGGTGGACGTCTCACACTATCAATCGGGTGATGTGGAAGTCATCGGGAGAGGCCTATGTTCAACAGTGGACGTCCTGTGGCTGAAATGATGATGTAATGATACAGAGCAGATCCATTTTCAACAATTTTCTACAGAAATTATAGCACAAAGTAGAGAAGTTTTCGCTTGCGAGAGTTTGTACTTTCTGTTCGGTTTGGTTGGTGGTAGGGCTTGTTCTAAGTCCGCCTGGCTAGCTACCACCATTATTTGTGATAGCATAGTATCGCGTGCAGTGCCGTATTATCCATAAGGCACTTTAGGCCAGTGCCTAGGGGCCCACTATGACCAGGGGCCCAGCACTCCCGATTAAAAAATGAAAAAAAAAAACATGTTAAAGATGATGTATCAGAAAAGGTCAATTTTTAAGAAGTTTTAAACGATTTTGTATCCAAAAAAATTAGAATGTACATTTTTAATTTTTAATGTTTAAGTTTTTTTTTATAAAAATATGCAAGATTTTCCTATTCTTTCATTTTTAAATGACACTGTAGATTGTGGCGAAAGTCTTTTCACTTGAAGGAAGGCGTATACCTTTGCGATAATGATGGTACCTTCATTCAACATCTAATTACATTACGAAATAATGTTGACAGTAAACATTTCCAAATTGCGTTGTTGTGGTATGAAAAAGGGGGGGCCCGAAACGAGCTGTGCCTAAGGGCCCCGAGATGGTTAATCCGGCCCTGATCGCGTGTGATATCAGGCCAGTTATGACACAGAATAAGTAATAGTACAGGTACAGAAGGATTACTCCGCAAGACGATTAAAATAAATGCGAGTCTTGCTACGACGCGATACAGTGGAATTCAGCTCGCACAGCACTACGTACCTACAATTTTATTCACCTACAAGATTTGTCTCTTTCTATCGCGTGCCTCTGAACTCTTCTTACGCTGTTAGGGTTGCTGTCTAGTGAAAAAATAATTAATCTACTTATTTGTAATGAGGTACGTATGTAGGTAAGTATGCATTCATTATGGAAAACCTTGGGAGAGGCCTTTATCCAGCAGTGGACGTCATTTTGGCTGAAACGAACGAACGAATTCTGAACAATAGTCATGGTAGGTTAGGTTCCTATACTATCCTAAGAATTATTGATTACCTACATGGCCAACATACCTTTCAGCATCTTTGGGAAGCGAAAAAAAAAGATAAATCCGGTAGATTACTTTTCGAATTTAAACACCCGAACGCCGCACAATATTTCTTTCTCTTTATGTCCATTTTTAAATAATACTTCGATCATAGAATTATAATCATACTACAACGCATGCCAGCGTCCTGACGGGCGCGCGCGTGATACTCGACTGATATAATACCCGCCGGCGGGGCGCTTCGCTGTAGGTTATTATCGGATGTACCGCGCGGAGTGAGCCAGGCCTGGTTATGACGAGTCGCGTATTGTTCTAGGACGCCATCAGCAGCGCGCGAGGCGGGCACGCGGCTGCGCTACTCGTCGCCGGTGGGCGCGTCGCCGTCGCGCTCGCTCGACCACCCGCGACACGACGCGCAGCACTACCCCGCGCACCACCACCCCACCTATAACGGTACGTGTCCACCTCACAACACATTACACACAGAAATCAATCGAACAACAGATTCGTATACAGGGTGACTTTTAAATCGTTAGCTAGCATCCTTTTAACTAAGATTCTACTCATGGTACAGTCAGTATAAAATAGATCGAAGCGTCTAAGGCCTCAGCCTCGAATTTAGCGGGCAGCGGGGCGGCGGCGGTAGCGGTGCGGGAGCGGCAGGATCTTATGCGTAAGATCAAATAGACCGGTTCTCGAAAACAGCGGCGCGGGAGCGGGCAACGAGCGGGCAGCGGCGCGGGAGCGGGCAACGAGCGGGCAGCGCACTCCTTCTTTTGCCCACAATAAATCGAGCGTTAGGAATAAATTTGAATCGAAATAAAATTGTCGCCGTTGTTCAGACATTTCGTTTGCGAATAAAAACAAATATCTCGACAACACAACCCCGAACACAACACTTCGCCGCTAAAGCGCCGCGCGAGCTGCCCGCTTGTATTGGAGAACGGGTCTGCGTTGCCCGCCCCGCTCCCGCGCCGCTGCCCGCTAAATTCGAGGCTGAGGCCTTAGATAGCCAAAATGATCTGATATTCAATATTACATATTAATGTAACCAGTGAAAAGTAAGCGTATTGTTTGAGACACCTAAAGTAATCAATATTATGTAAGCAACACTGTTCTCAATTTTATATGAGCTGCCAGGATGTTCAAAAATATGTATTCAGGGAATGTACTATGTATCCTTAGTAGACTCTTAGTATAAAATGATGCCAACGATTTAAATGTCAACCTGCATACACGCAATTACCCAAAAAGTCTCACACACAAAAACGTATGCACCCTCGCAATATCTCTCTCTTTTATTATGGGTGCATATTGTGTACTACACATTATATCCTTTCACACTACACACAGAAATCAATCAAAATCATCATTGGGCATCCATAAATTACGTCACACCAATTTCGTGATTTTTGACCCCCTCCCCTGTCCTTGTCACAGTTGGTGACATTTGTGATACCCCTCCTTCCTATTGTGTCGTCACATATTTTACAATTTTACACAATGTTGCACTTCGTTGACCCCATTAACGTTTGACGTAATTTATGGATGGCCCCTTATCATCAATCAATTTGTTATAAAACATTCATTTCATAAGGTGACATGTTCTTTCTCTTTGCTGCGGATGATAATTATCATTACTTGTACTAATTCTGAAACCTATTCTCTGGTGTAACCGACTAATGTGCACAGACCTCCTAAACTACCCTCATATTTCTAAGTGGTTGTGAGATATTTTCAGCTGAAAATACATCACGACCATTGCTAACGTGTTCTTGGGGTACTTCGGTTTCTAATAATTGAGTATGTAAACTTAAAAATATACCTACAATAAAACGGCACAATTCATAAATCATAATTTTCTGCGAATTTATTAGAAACTAAAGTATTTACCATACTTCATTCGATTCGCTGATTACAAATAGTGTTTCTCTGATCTATAGTTAAATTAAGCAGTAAGTAGGTAGTCAGCAGAAAAAAAAACAATGTATTACATTTTAAATTTAATAAACGATAACGTAATCTAGGTTATAGTAAACTGAACACATTAATTCAAAAAGTAATCTTGATATTTTTTGCTGACTGCTCTTCAATACGTATGAAGTGACAGAGCGTAGTGTAACTGACGCGTTTGCACGTTTACAGTACATTCTTACTACATAGAAGATGGTGAGTCTTACAGAAGCATCAGCTAGTATTTTGGCTTTATACCTTATTTGGATAAAAGCTGAAAACATTACCATGTCAAATGATAAGCTGATTGCGAACCTATTGATTTTGCTTAGCAGATTTATATTTCTATTTACATAAACTCATGGCGTTCGATACATCTATGCTTTGTCTTTCATCGCATACCACTAAATTAAGAATTTAAGAACCTAACCATGAATTATAATCGGCATCACAATTTCATACTTTTAATGGGGATGTTGCCTGGGTCAAAAAGCAAGAGTTTTAATTAGTCCGTCAGTTAACTTATCAAAAAATACTTTACACGTATTTTTCACTTTTTCAAACTAATGAAAATTTAAAGAGATATAGCGCCCCAAAGTTCATAAGAAGAGGCCCGTGACGTCAACGCTTGCTTAAAAATGCCGCACGTTGTGACGTCGTGCGCAACTTCAACGCACCATAACTATGTAATTATTTGTTAGATTGACAAATAAAATTATATGTGTCCAATATTTTTTGATATTAAACATTACGGACTAAAAAAATTTTTTTAGGCAACTAGCCTATTGTGTCAAGGTTGAAAATAATACATTTTATTAAGATTGAGAGATTTCTTTCCACAATTTCTTAACATGGAGCCGAACTCCATGTGTTTCGCTCTCTCTCTCTCTCTCTCTCTCTCTCTCTCTCTCTCTCTCTCTCTTTCTCTCGCACACTCTGGCTCTCTTCTGAGTAGAGTAGCAACAAAAGTATGAGGTTGTGGTGCGCATACTAGCCGTAAGGAGAGCGATCCCGGAGCAGCGAGAGCAGGTGAGCTTGCACGTACCTTGAAAGTGATGCGACGCCTTACACCTGGGTTTTAAACTGGGATTTAGTTTCACTATCAGGAAATAGAACGTCTTAACAGCACTTTGACAGAGTGACTGTCACCAACTCAGACAGTTTGCATGAACTGGCGTACTTAATACTTGGCCTCAATCCAAATCTTACTAGTTTGAAACCGGACTCCGGCAATTTAAACCGGAGATTTAAAAAAAAAACATCCTGACAGCCATGAAACAGATAAAAGAATATAATTTAGTTTCGTCCGTTACTTAGAGAGATTTTTGAAACGGGGCTAGTTTATAGAATTCTCCACTTTTGGAATTACTTAATAAATGGTTTTATCTTTGGAAAACATGTATTTAAAATAATTTCTCTCGGTTCGTATGATAAGGCAGTAAGAGCATCTCTCGGTTCGTATGATATTGCAGTTAATGCATGTTCTAGACGTCGTAAGTTCAGGCTTTGGTTGTGTAGCAGTGGGCGTGTGGTGCTTACAGCTTCTTATACAGCGATATATCTAAGTAAATGTATTTTGCTTCTGCGTTATTTTATATTTGTGTAAAACCAACAAAACCTATCTAATTGCACTATTATTATACTAACAATAATACTAACAGTAATATTATTAAAATTCAGGGACAACTGAAATTTTATGTTATGGTCACTTATGGTCGTCTGATCTTATCATCACCATTAAATACATTATTTCATATTTTCTACATTCAATCATATCTTTTAAGATTACATTACACACCATTTTGTTTACATTACCTTACAGTAAAACGCTTAATTACATTTTTAATTTGTTTATTATAAGTATTTAGTAATTTGACATTTATTTTATGTTGCTGCTGTATTGTGAAATGTTTTTGCATGATTCTGACATTTGCATAAATACATAATGTTAGTGGAAATAATCTACTATAGCCTGACCAGGAACATAAAAACCCTGGCATAGAGGCGCGTCAATTGCATTTGATAGTGCAACACTGAGTACAGTCGTACCTGTGTTAAATTAATAGGCTAACTTTATGTATCAGGATTCAGGATTACGGGCTAATTTGATATTTTCATAAATTAACGAAAATATATTATTATAGGTAACCTGGTTTAAATAAATTAAATGAAACCATCAATCGAGCTATTAGGATTTATTTTATTATTCATCAATAATCAAATTCAGAACTTGAATATTCAACTGCAATGTCTGCTCATGAACGCTTCAAACTCGGTACTTCTTTCCCAATTCCATAAAATTCAACACTTAGAAAGTGTCAATAAACTTTAAAATAGGTAGTTGAAACAAACCACAGCTAATTTTCATAGTGGACTGTACTATACGATAAACATGTCAGTCAATTTGACAACCTTTGTTGGAAACATTATTCAATGAAAATATTGTCCGAACCCTTGGTATTTCTCTTTGACAAATACTTTAACACATTGTGAACCACTTTTCTTTCACGACTATAAAAAGATTTTAGCAATTTCATTCACAAAATCAATTGCGCACATTTAAAATAAAGTTTGTTTACACTTTGACAGCAATAGACTGACATGCAAGGTGACATGTCAATGAAGTTTTCAGTTACTGTTGCCACTAAAAGAAATTAGTACCATTAGTTTTCCGCAACATGGCGAGGGTTTTATGTTCCTGGTCAGGCTATACTTACTGTTATCCACATAGTCCACATAATAGTGATGTCCAAAATTTGCATAATTATAGCTATTTTCCAATCTAAATATTTCCAATTTACCATTGTAGACATTTCTTGCAAATAAAGATTAAAAATGGTAATAATTTGAGATGGTTTTAAACACTATCGATTTTATGAATGATGGTCATAGTCATAAGGATAGTGTATTATTTTACCGGTAAAATTTCTTCATCAGCTCTTGTAATTGACTGAATTATTTATGCATTTGTCAGCGATGTCGTGAGGTCAGAATCAGGCAGTTTCTGTTATTATCACAGATCTATTTTAGAAGTATGATTCTGGCCACACATGTGTTAATATGTGAGAACAATGTTCTACTTTCAAGAGCTATGGGTACATAAAAATATATTTTTCAAAGTTACGATCAAAGATTCTTATTTTTTTTTGTGATATTAATAAACTTATTTTTTTTTAACTCGTGGAACCCGACGTGGTTACAATTGATTTCTATTATTGTGTCTCGATTCGCTGATACTTGAAGGGCAAAATTATTTGATTATGCTAATCACATAGGCAATTTTAAACATCTTGAACCGCATTGATTGACATTTTCGTTACAAACCTGGCAAAATGATGGCACAGCCTATGCAAGATCAGTACGCCATAGCTCGTGAAGTAGCGTTGTGAGCACGTAGTGTAGCGGAGTTGTGTGTAGCGTCGCACGCGGCGCCGCGGCCCGGCTACTCGCTGCGCTCCAGCACGCTGCCGGCCGGCGTGGGCCACTCGCACCACAACGTGAGTTACGCGCGCACCGCCGGCACCCTGCCGTACTCGGCGCGACAGGTAACTGGGAAGGGCGTGTGTTGACGTGTGCTGGCTGATAGTTTTGAGGCTTGGATCTGAGCGTGTTTACTGTTTTACATGAGCTATGGTAGGAACATGTCAACTGTGCGTTTTGTCCCATATAACCTTAGTTATAATTAGTCGCTAAGTTTAGCTTTTAAGGATAATGAAACCTAATCGTCGAATACTACATAGTAATAGCACACAGTTCATGATCTACCAATAATATTGATTGATGTTGACAATAATTGTTGAACTCTACATAGGCTTTTAATCGCTACTGTTGAAGTATTCGCCGATTGCGTTTCGCGTAGGTGTAAGTTAGCGGTAAGGCTAGGGCGGTAGGGCCGGCTAGGCTAGGCGGTAGTCGCTAGTCGCTAGTCGCTAGGCGTGTGGTACAAGGCTGGTGTTGCAGTGGTGTCGTCGCTGCGGTCGGCGCCGCGGCCGGGCTACGGGCTGGCCAACCGCTCGCACACCTTCTCTTCAAGCACCGCGGTGAGTGCCCGCACTTAGCTTTTAACGGTTCATTCGACCAAACAAGAGTAAATATTAATCTCAGAATAAATCGTCAGTTTTGTTTGACATATTTCCCGTACTGAAACTGGCAATTTGCCAGTTATACCAGGAATTATTCTCGGATAAAAGTTTGGTCGAATCGGGGCTAAGTCCGAGAGTGGCCAAGGATATCATTGCAATTTCGTGATTCATCGACACTACAATCTAGACACACGGTAGCGTGTCAAACCAAGTTCAAGTATTATCTTTTACTCATACCAATTCACACAAATTCAAAATTTAAAAAACAAATGTTTATCAAATTGCTGTTGAATAAATTGAAATTCAAAATCTTTATTGCTCCATGTTGGTAATCAAAGGTTCTCAGACCCGTAACATGAACCCTGCTGGTGGGTATTTCTGCAACATGAGAAGATTTTTAGTAGCTCAAAGCTACATCATTCAATCATTAAAAAGTTAGTTAAAAGTTTGCCACACATTATCTATGGGAGAAGAATGGCATTTTTACAGGGTTTATATGATAATGTAATTTATTTTATTAGGCTTAATTTAAGTTAAGTAAGTAAAATAACCCACATCTACCTACCTATTTGTAGCTGCTACTTGTAAGCTATAAGCTAGGATAGACCAAGAACGGAACTTAACAATATTTGGGATGTTTAAGAACTTAAGATTTTTAGACCAATATAGCCTCATTAACCCAAACTTATGCACGAAAGCGGTAGGTAGTACATTTAGTTGTTGATTTCTTGGATAACTTGGCCATTCTGTAACGTTTTTATTTACTTTAATAAGTGTACATTTATCTTTATGTTATGTTACTCTTAATTTATAATTTAATTTGGTATAGCTGCTGCTACGATTGAAGGTATTTGTATGAATTCCTCTTGAAAGTAGACTGTTGTTTATAATAGTTGCCTCGTGTGTGTGCAGGGAGACTTCACGTTCAGCGGCATGGGCGACAAGACGCATAGCACCGACTTCAGCAGCGGCAAGTCTGACAGTGAGTGTCTGCCCTTATTATTTCGTGTGTTTTATTAATTAATTTTATTATTGTTACATACACTACAAAATTCAAGTTCTCCTTACCAAGTAGGTATAAAGACGTGATCGATGTTTTGTATAGGAAATATCCCATAATCACAATTTTATTCACCAGTTAAAAGTTTCTTAGGGGCTAAATAAAATACCTTTATCAAATTAAAATCAAAATGTATTTGAACAGCAGAATAGTAGACCAGTTTCTATTTATTATAATGTGTACATATAAGAAATGTACGTTGGTATTATTGGTTGTTGTGCGCGCAGTGCGGACGGACCTGTGCAGTAAGTAGCCGCTTCGCTTGCGCCGCGCCGTGCGAGCGGGACAGCCGCCGTACGTGCGAACGGGACAGACGCCGCACGTGCGAGCGAGACACGCCGTACGTGCGAGCGAGACACGCCGTACGTGCGAGCGAGACAGTCGCCGTACGTGCGAGCGAGACAGTCGCCGTACGTGCGAGCGAGACGGTAGCCCCACCGCTCGCCTCGCCCGTCCACGCCACTCACGCGCTTACATACGTGGCATAATATTATCCAATCGCTATACGACACATTTACTATCATTTTGAGGATATCCAAGCTTACGAATTATATTGTCGTTAGATTTAGGTATATTTAGTACATTTTTAGGCATCAACACCCAGCAACATGAAATAATCATTGCGTCTTCATATTGCACACGCCTTTAGTATACATGTTTAAATGTATTTTATTTAAATAATATACAAAACAACCCAATATTTGTCAAATGTCTATTTTATTCTGTGGTAAATTAATTTGTGCCGTCTCATAGCATGACTGCTTAGCTTAGTAAATTCGTATTTAACGGTATTTTTGTCATTTAATATTTTATTTTTAACATAGGTAAATTACATTGTTTCATTAAAACTTTTAAAGGTCTTTTAAAATTCTCTAAAATTTTTTTTTTTTAATAGTATTCGTATTTTTAAATAAAGTATTAGTACTTTTACATTTGAAAAGTTTCTACATATACAGCAGAAGTATTATGATAAGATAGTACTATGATAAGCGAGTACACTATAATAATAATCTAATGGATCACTGTGTTGTTATTTCAGTATCTGCCGGCTCCATTACTGACGTAGACAGGAGTGCTGTGGTGAGTCAATAATTATTTTAAAAAAAGTAATATAATAGTCGTCAAGTTTATTTATGATCCGATTTACAAAAGAGATGTGATATTATTCAGTCATTAGTCCGATTTAGTTTTCTAAAGAATAATTTTTTAAGGGGCCGTTCAAGTATTACGTAAGCAGATTTCTTACCATTTTTTACCCCCCCGCCCCCCTTGTCATCAAAAGTAAGCAAAGCACTTACCCCGTCCCCCTATGCTTACGTAAACATTTTGTTATAAATTTTTTTTATATTGTCATTTTTAAAATAGGAAAGTTCATGAAAATAGGTATTAGGTTTAACTTAAGGTTAGACCAGACCAACGCGTGCAGCCGGCGTGCACGATGACGATGGCGATGGCGACCAGACAGCGTGTATGAATTTGTAGCGATGTGTTCACATCAACGCGTCCTGTCATTGGTCGCGGCGATCTATGCAGCGTCTGCACGCAGCGATCAGCGATCATCGCGACATTTGTCACTGTGACGTTTCTGTTTTTTAAAATCGATGTAATAAATAGTAAGTAGGATCTGTTAAAAAGTTTTTACACAATTAAATATGAATTATTCATAACATACCACTAGTCTGACCTACTTAAATAATAAAAAAGGTTTTAGAATAAAGTATCAATATCAGAATTTATTTTTATGTAATAAACAAATTATTCTAGTTTTCTCGAGAACCTGCTTCTTCAATTTCATAAATAAAATTGGGATATTATCTGCAGAACAAAATAATTGAGAATGTACATGTCTGCAGCTTTCTCAAAGGCCCTAGAGCAATTCTAAGTAGGTATGCCATAAATAAAAACCTAATTAAAGTCATCAAACGTCTCAGTCATTAATTTAGTGCCATTAGAAACACCTAGTTGATCAAAACTGATGTCTGTTTGTATTTTTGGGTTATTATTAAAGACAAAAAAGATATTTGGACTATTATGTACTCTGTGGTTTGGATGCATAATGTAATTTCCTTTGCCTTAAAAAAAGTAAATGTCAAGATGACTGTTGCACCAAAAATGAAAATGAAAATTGATTTTGATAGATGTTGTGTTGAGTTCTGTGTAGTTTTGTGCGATTTAACGATAAGAACGACAGTGGTAAAAGGTAATGGGGGCAAATTTTTTCCCTCAAGGAAAAAGATGAATTGGTTATAATCTTACTTGACCACAAGGATACTGTACGAGCACGTCAGCATCGACCGCGACCTACAACACGCTAGCCGACTGGCCCATGCACCCTGAACGAACGTGCACCGTAGGCACTCTACACCGACGGCACATTGGACTGGACACATTGAATTGTGTACATTATATAAATCTTGTATATAGCAATAGCATAACAGTAATAAACCAGATATCAACCGTCCGCGTTGTGTTTTATTTCCCCCACTGAGGCCAAGAAAGCCTTAGTGCAGTCCTCCTTCCTATCAAACCTTTCTTTAAATCTAATTAAAAGGTATTGTTAGGGCTCTAGGGACTACTACAAACGAAGCCAGAAATACAGCTTGGTTATGAGTAACCAATACCTACTACCTATACCGCATGTAATCCTGTCTCATTCTATAATAATTATATGGCCGCCTGAATAAACTTGAGTGAAAAAGTGTTTCCACTGTCTCAATTGCATCAAAAGCTCCAAACAAATCATTTAATTCAGTTTCCATTTTGCCGAATAGGCGTGATTGACAATATGCGTGACAGTTGTGGTGACAGTGACAACCTGCACGCGCAGTGATCGCCATCGCGGTCGCGGCAGTGTGAAACAACTTTTGCACGCGCAGTGGTCGCCGTCGCCATCGCCATCGCTGCACGCGTTGGTTTGTCCGAACCTTTACATAGAGTAAGGAACAAAAAAATATAATCAGAAAAAAAGAACATAACAAACATAGGTAATTGCATGAATTATGCATCAACATAAACACAAATGATAACTTTCAATGCTTACAATACGTTTAGTATCCAAACAAAACGCGCGCGGGAGGCCGGCCTCGCGTATAATAATATTTTATGCGGACTACGACTCTCAAAAGACAATGCCGGAAATTGGCGTCTTTTTTTTTCGCGCGGCCATCGACCAAACCATGTTTTTTGGTTACAAAATAGTGTAATAAACCAAACTTACTATGACATGTATACCTCTAAACTCAGTCTGAACTGATAGTCCAGTCATTATAGTAAGTTCACCTCGGAATTCGAGATACCCAGCTGTAAGTCTGTAAATAGTTGTATATTGACACCCTAAAAGTTGTCTCAAAACCTACATATGGTAGGGTGTAAGCAACTATTAAATTTCAAGGTCAACGGTCACAAAAATCGGTTTTTTGCGCTTTTTTTAGAAATATCTCATTTCCTGTGGGTTTTTTGCTATTTGTATTTATTATCAATATTGTAGAATAGGTACTAAATCTCTACAAATTTTGTTTAAAAACTTTTTTTATACGGTGAACCGTTTTCGAGATAGAGGGCGGAGAGCGCGCGGTCACTGCATCACTTCAGGTCTACTTAAGCGGTTTAGATTTTTCATACAAAAGGATTTTCCCGCTAATTCCTGTGGGAATTTCGGGAATTCCTTGTTGTAACTAAGCTTTCGAGTTTACTAAGGTACCTACATGCCAAATTTCAAGCGTCTAACTTCCGTTAAGCGTTTAGATTTTTCATACAAAAGGATTTTCCCGCTAATTCCTGTTCCCGTGGGAATTCCTAAGTATACTATAACCTGCCCAGGTGTATGAAGAATAATTGTACCAAGTTTCGTTAAAATCCGTCGAGTAGTTTTTGTTTCTATAAGGAACATACAGACGGACAGAATTCTATACATGAAATATATTTTCAAAATAACTATCAGGGGGTGATTAGTGATCGATACTGATGCCAAAAATGCAATCAGTAAAATTTTTGTCTGTCTGTCTGTCCGTCTGTATGTTCCTTATAGAAACAAAAACTACTCGATGGATTTTAACGAAACTTGGTACAATTATTCTTCATACACCTGGGCAGGTAATAGTTTACTTAGGAATTCCCACGGGAACAGGAATTAGCGGGAAAATCCTTTTGTATGAAAAATCTAAACGCTTAACGGAAGTTAGACGCTTGAAATTTGGCATGTAGGTACCTTAGTAAACTTAAAGCTTATTTACAACAAGTAATTACCGAAATTCCCACGGAAATTAGCGGGAAAATCCTTTTGTATGAAAAACCTAAACCGCTTAAGTTGACCTGAAGTGATGCAGTGACCGCGCGCTCTCCGCCCTCTATCTCGAAAACGGTTCACCGCATAAAAAAAATTTTTAAACAAAATTTGTAGAGAATTTAGTATTCTACAATATTGATAATAAATACAAATAGCAAAAAACCCATAGGAAATGAGATATTTCCAAAAAAAGCGCAAAAAACCGATTTTTGTGACCTTTGAGTTTGACCTTAAAATTTAATAGTTGCTTACACCCTACCATATGTAGGTTTTGAGACAACTTTTAGGGTGTCAATATACAAGTATTTACAGACTTACAGCTGGGTATCTCTAATTCTGAGATTCTTACCTAATTTAAGCTTAAATGACTGGACTATGAGTTACGAGCATTAGAAGTTTGATGTTTTACATACTAAGATTTGCTTTTTGCGTGCAAGTTTTGTAAGAAATTGCAACAAAATAGTGACGTCTTTTTTATTGCGCTAATTCTGCTCCATACTGATGAATGGAGCCTATAATTGATGTTATTGTTTGTTTACACATACAATGTCACTATTTTGTTGCAATTTCTTACAAAGCTTGCACGCAGAAAGCAAATCTAGTATGTAAAATCATCAAACTTCTAATGCTCATAACTCAGTTCAGACTGAGTTTAGAGGTATACATGTCATAGTAAGTTTAGTTTATTACACTATTTTGTAATAAAAAAATAAGGTTTGGTCGATGGCCGCGCGAAAAAAAAAAGACGCCACCTTCCATACAAAATCTGGCATTGCCATTTCAATGGGCAGTGTCGGCACGAGAGTTAATTATTAGACAAGTGAATAGCGCACGGTAATTTCCCTAATGTGCGGTAATTCCCCTAATCAGTTCTCAAAGCGAGTGCCTACGCATATGTATTATTTGCGGGAATCCCCGAAAAAACGTAAATAAATAACGATGACGTAATCATCATCTAGACCCCCTACCCCCCCCATGTCATCAAAATAAGCAAATCAGAGACCCCCCCACCCCCTCTTGGTGCTTACGTAATACTTGAACGGCCCCTAATCCAGAATGAGATAAATTCTAAAAGATCTCTTCCTTTCCATCAAAATGTTTTTCGATGATATGAAAAGGCATCGTGTGAGAAAAGCGAAGCTTATTTAATAAGGGCAAAACTTTTGTCTAAAACTACTGCATTGCTATACAGAGATTATCGTGGACTGTAATTTTTGGTGGTAAATATATTATGCTAGCAGGCTCCCTAATAGGTGGACCGATGATCTGGTGAAGGTTGCGGGAGGTGCTTGGATGCAGGCGTTGAAGGCCGGTCGTTGTGGAAATCCCCGGGGGAGGCCTATGTCCAGCAGTGGACGTCATTAGGCTGAAACGATATTATGCTAGAAGAAAAAAAGGAAAGAACAGCATTCTTGCTTCTTTATCGTTCTTTATTTTCAGCCAAATGTCCATTGCTGGACAAAGGCCTCCCTCAAGGATTTCCATAACGACTGGTCCTGCGTATTCCGCATCCAGGCTCTTCCCGCTTCTTTATATCGCATAATATTCGCACATACGGTACAATAACGTCACTTCTGTAATTTTTGTCAAAATTGAACTGAGTATGAGGAATTTTTTTAATAGTATTTAGTAAGATGTTTGGTTTTATCTTTATTTTCGTTATTTGTTTAGTCGAGGAGAACTGTACCGGCCATAGGATGTTGAATTTTCAAATGCATCCCCAGAAAAATTACACCATTTGCATAAATGACGTTATTGTACCGTATGTGCAATATTTGCCACTAGACCCACAGTACTAACCTACAGTCCATTCAGGTTCGTATTAACATTGGTCAGTAGCGTTGAGTATCGTGTGTGTATAATGTAACCGTGGTGGTGACAGTCGCCCGTGCTCCGCCCGCAGACGACGGACGGGCCGGCGCGCGGCGGCAGCGCGCTGGTCGTGTCTCGCGGCGGCGGCGTGCGGCGCTCGCTGCCCAACATGGCCACCAGCCACCTGCTGCACGAGCCCGCCAAGCTCTACCCCTACCACCTGCTGCTCATCACC
This sequence comes from Ostrinia nubilalis, assembly GCF_963855985.1. Lineage (NCBI taxonomy): Eukaryota > Metazoa > Arthropoda > Insecta > Lepidoptera > Crambidae > Ostrinia > Ostrinia nubilalis. The sequence continues at coordinate 81,061 of NC_087111.1, read as the reverse complement.
AACTACCGCCTGCCGCCCGACGTCGACCGCCTCAACCTCGAGGTACGCGTATACCTACACACATCAATAGACATGTTGACACCACCAATCAATTGACGTACTTTTTAACACTGTCAAAACGAAAATCTCCCATAGTTTTTGTATGGCACTACAAGCAAGTGACGTCACTATTTTGTCAACTCAAATAAACTACTTTTTCCAATTACAATGCGACCAAAAATCGTAATTTACAGGTAATTTAAAATTAATTAAGTTATTCAGACCAGAATGAAGTGTCTTTTTAGAAAAGTTGTGATTTCGAATTATTGGAGAATGGTGTCAAACTGTCCATTATTAGATCGTATCATCCACGAAGACGCGCCCCACCATTCTTCCGCTAATGTTATCGGTTATCGGTACACGCTAAATTATCCATGAATGCACATGCACACTACAATAATGACGCTCGGATTGCTCGGATCAAACTCACCACACCCCGCACTTCCCTCGACCAAAAATTGGTGGGGTGCGTCTTCGTGGATGAAACGATCTATACCCACATAGATTACACATACAGGGTGGAAACGATTAGTGATCTCACTCGATTATTTCTTAACCATATAAGATATCAAAAAACTGGTTACTGATCCTGAAAGTGCTTCATGATTTCTATCAAAAGGTATCAATAATTAATTACAGAATAAAATGGATCTATCCGAAAATTTAATGTTTCCAGCCACACTAATAGAACTAGTCACACACAATAAGAGTAAGATCATGTTTTTTTATTGAAAAACTAGGCAGGTTGTAGCAAGGCAAGGTGACCGCAATCGCACCTGATTCAATTTTTTTTTCCAAATCATGACGCTTGCCAGAATTTCATTTAAAATACGTATTTTTATAAAAACCCTCGAAACGATCAAACCATTGCATTTGAACATTGATTTAATTGCTTCTAGCGAGGGTGGGTGTATTTAGAAATGTATCCCCTCCCCCCTAGGCCCGAAGGTGGGTACTAGCCACTGGGTACATCTTGCTCCTGGACACTAATACCATGAAAGAATCCACTTTTGGAAGATTATCTGATTGAGCTGGAACAAAACCAGTTTCTACTCTAGCACTCACAAACTCGTTTCATGTTACAGAGGCATCTATCGGACGCGGAATTCGAGGCGATCCTCCAGATCGGGCGCCAGGACTTCTACCGCCTGCCGCAGTGGCGCCGCAACGAGCTTAAGCGCCGCGCGCGCCTGTTCTAAGCGCAGACGACTCGGGCCAGCCGGGAGTACAACACACGCCGCTCTTTACCTTATGTTACTGCGCGCTAAAGCCGGTCCGGCTGTCTTTGTCATCGTGAAAAAGTTAATTTAACAGTTTGGCTGACTTTAGCCACAAATTTTGTGCAATAATCATTAATTTTCGTAATTTAAAACACGATTTCAAATTTTTCACATGCAACTGGAGAACCCGGGCATAAACATTTTTTAAATATTATCCACCTGAATGGTACAGTGCTTCCGGCGCCGATGGCAGTTCTCGGTTGGTCCTTCGAGCCGGATCTCCGTCTTACGACGAGTCGATTGCAGAAATCGTTTGACTAGGTGAACGAATAGATAAATTTTCTTGGCTTGTGTTGCGAAATTGAAAAAAGCGCGGTTTACCATAAAATAAGTTAAAAACCGGTTTTAGTTATTGACGTGTCATTCTTATGGTTCAGATGCGATTGCTCCGGCAATGCCATGGTACTGACGTTGATAAATACGAGACGATTTGTTCGACGCTCCGGTGCCCGGGCCGGGCCCGCCGCGTACTTAGCGTATGCGCTGAGGTTCGCATAATTTTACAATTTTACCGTTATTTTATTTAATTAATATGTAACTTTAGAGAGCAGCTAAACGCTGCTACCTTTTATAAATACGACTTCTTTTTATTTTATTTAAATAATATAGTGATGATATTATAATAACTATTACACATAATAATATATTTAAATTAAATTAGGGTATATGCGGTGTGATTTGACGGTAATGCGTGAAGTTCATAGAACTTGCTCTGTCATATTTAGTTGGTGGCGGTGTCGTCCGCCGCCTTGTTTCTTGTAGGTTTAGTTTGTGTTCCCATACTGGCTTCTTTTCTTCCCAAAGTGACTTCTTTTCTTCCCAAAGTTTATCTGAATAAGGCACCTACTTACTGGCCACACCGTCGTGTGGTATAAATGGTACCTATGATGTAAATTAAAGAGGAAACAAGGCGGCAGATTACACCGCTTTAGTAGAAGGCGCGGTCCACACTTACGTTTCGCGGTACGGACATGTCGTTACGTTACCGGTCGTGACGTGCACACTTGTCAAACTACAACACTTGCATATTTAATGGTGCGCAAGTGTCAGGGTGTCTAGGATACGACTAACATTAGATACTTAGTTCACTTACCCATTCTTTAACTGCGTAAAATATTAGATGTCCTTGCCGCGTCCCGTGTGGCCGCGGGTGGAAGCCTTCGTTCGCGTGACGCCGTCACAAGTTAGTGAGAACCAAATATATTACGATATGTAAGAGATGTTATTTTGCGTTAGAGTAAGTGGCGAGCGCGCGCGCAAGCGGAAGGCGCCCGAGTGATCGGAAGCGGTCCAGCAAATATATTTATTTCGTCCCAGAGAATAAAAATAAGAGTTAAAGGCTACTCAGTGAGCAGTAAAGAGAAATGCCCAGATGTTTTTGGTTATCAATCTGTTTCATAGTTTCGCAAGATGCTCGTTGTTTTGAATTAGGCTGATTTGATGAATGGCGGTGCTCTTGGACTGACCTTCGCCTGTGACCCCGCTTGCGCGCGCGCAGGAACATTGACCCGCGAGTGCTGACCGCCCGACCAGACCCTGCACTTGCACTTCTAGTAGTTATACGTTCGAAAGGTGCTAGGTATCGGTAAGGAATGCAAGCGAGACGACTCGACCGCGACCGGAGACACGATTGCTTTACTTACGTTTCTTACAACACTTTAGGCTACGTCAGTGTACACGTGAATGTTCCTAAACTATGCTAGTGTGTGTGTTGCGTGTGAGTGTTGACGCGAGTGCGTCGCCCGTCGTTGTTTTTAATTTTATTATAGGCAGATATTATTTTGGTTGCAATATAGATTGATATAAAGCATTGAAGCGTTTCATTCGGCGTTCGGACGGCTTATAAGCGATATATGTATAGTCGTAAGGTTATTTGTAAGGTTAGATAGCTTACAAACAATTGAGATGCCTAACTTGTTACCATTAGTGAAGTCGCGAAGTACACTTTAATCCCGACATCTCGGTCGTCTTTTTTACTCACTGCGCTTTTGCTTTTGGAGAAAAGAGACGACCGACTTCTCTGTCCTCGTCGTAAACATTCTCATCAATTGGATCGACATATCTTTATCTACCCACATTTGTACGAAATGTTAATCTGACAGCGAAGTAACTTTATACAGATATTATGTTCAATTATATTTAAGTGTCTAAATGTGTATCAAAATATTTAACATGAAATTAGCATCAGAAGATTAAGAGTTTTCGTTATAGTGTAATTTTTCTAACAGCTTAGAAAGTTTTGTATACATTTCAGAACTTTTCGCTTGTTCGTTAGAGATGCGTTTATTGAGGTTACAGCCGTAGTCGCTTAATAATAAACCTTTATACTTGGATACATAAAAATATTTGCTGTTATGGTTCATCATTAGTATCTCATTACATAATTATTATGTTAAATGTGTGTGAGTTTGGGTTGATCGTAGGAAGACTTGCTTTTCAATGACGTGACAGACGGATGGGCACTTGGGGACACTGATAACGAGTCAACAAAAAAAATATTTTAAACGTATCGTATTGTATGTTATTTTAAACAATTAAATCAAAATTACAAACAAACGCAATAAAAGTTCTCAAAGAACAAAATCCTCTTTTTAGGAAATAGGTGTCTTGAAAAAATTGTCCAACTGTTTTACTATAAAGTAAATATAAATTTCGCAAAATGTCTTTGGCTAGTCTTGAAACCTTGGTCAATGTGTACTAGAATATTTGTCTGTCTATGAACCAGTCAAAACGGTTGGACTGCAGTTCCCCGCTCATCGTCTGTAGTCGAGGGCCCGACGAGGTGGACTACTGCCGACAGCCGCGTGATAGTCGACGTCGCTTTCGATGTTTCGGAATGTGTGCGAGAGTGATCTAAATTATTTATATTGTATGTACTATGTAGATGTATATAGAGTTTATTTTGTAATATCCCGATATGTATGTACGACAGAGAATATATCTGGTGGCGTGTGCGCCGGCGTTCACTTCACAGTGCAGCGTTGCCCGTCTCGACAGAACTGCACACACTTCAACAAATAAAATAATTACTACACCATCCTTATTGAAATCTCGTAAAAGCTGTTATTATCTCTATGATGACAAATTAATGTTACATCTATAGAGGTATTCAACAGAATTGCTGTCAAAACGGGTCACGCTGTACATTATAATTTATAATTAGTAATGTAAAATTACATAATATTATGGCAATTTGAGAGTCGAGTGAAAGGAATTTTATCAGTGATTTTTAAAGTGAAGACTATGCTTTTGAAGTAATAAAACCTGCATTTCAAATTAAATTTGTCTTTATTTTAACTATTTTACGCGCTGTGTTTAATAATTAGGTTGAACATTCCATACAATTTGTGATTATAAATTAAGTATCTTGAAACAAAACCTCGACTTAAACACAAATAATGTATGGTATTTCTAAAAATTATATCCTCTACTTTAGGGTTTAGTGCAAGCGAGACGCGCGTTCACGTTGATTTTGATTACGACCACATCTGTTCCGAGTTGTACAAGCACATGCCTTGAGTTATGCTGAACTTTTTGTAGAAATCTGAAAATTATAAATGAACAGGTTTTAGCCCGTAATAACACAATACCAGAGTAAATACAAATGAGTAGGTCATCTTCATAGAAACGCACGGGCGCGGTTTGTATGCGGCGCGCACGCACACACTGACAAAATTTAGCGGGGAGCCAATCGTGGTTGCGCCGAATTTTGTCAGTGTGTGCGTGCGCGCCGCACACGTATATTGGCGTGCTCACATACAAACCGCGCTCGGTGCGTTTCTATGAAGATGCCCTACTCATTTGTATTTACTCTGATAATACTCGTACAATAGCAAGTATAGGTGTACTCACTGTCCTGGTCGCCGAGCCACTCGGCGCAGAACTCGCGCATGATGCTGCAGATGCTGGCGTACCAGTACCAGTACGTGCAGATCTTGTCCGGCCTGCGGAGTGCGGAGTGCGCCGAACAGTGGGATGATATGTAATGTGCAGCAAGATAACTTTATAGCCACGATAGCCGAACGGTGAAGGGGTCGGACTGGCCGACTCGAGATCCGAGGAATGCGGGTTCGAATCCCACCGCCGCTCGACTATTGTGGTGAGCCCACTCGCAACACAAGCTTATTTAACTTAACACGAGGGGCTAACGGGACCATTAGTAATTTGGGCAATACAAATAGCTAATAATCTTAAAAAAAACTGACTTGTTCAGCTTGAGGATTCGAGGGGTGTTTACTGATGTCTTTACAGCAAGAAAATAGCAGTCTACAAAAAACATTTTAATCGTGTTTCTTCATTTTTATCTCTATTAAAACCACGAACCGGAAAACGGACGGCGCAGGACCAGTCGTTGTGGATTTCACAAATAATTTTGATTTGATTTAGATTTTTTTTAATGAAAAATGTATTCACTTGACGGCTTCCCAGCAGTTGAGCATGTCGACGACGCACTCGGTGGCGTTGTAGCTGCCGCGGTTCACCATGTCGAACGTCATGTTCTGGAACGTCTTGGACGGGTCCTCGAACAGCTGAGCGCGCGTGGACGCTGTCCGACAACGTTTGCAATTATAATTTTGTTGGTTTAAAGTAAATTGAGCACATAATATTATGTATTAAATATTAATTGTAAAAATCAAACATGATGAGTAATTCCAATTTACACTACTTACAATATACCACAAATCCAACAATACCTATAAAAAATATAACCGACTTCATTTTCATGCAGTCGCATGTAGAAACTAATCCAAATCACAGTTATTACTCTCACTATAAGTAATTAGTAAAGAACGTTAACGATGATTGGAAGGTTTGATTCGTCACACTAATTATCTTTTGAATATGAGGGTCAATCAAGTAGTAGACAGATATCTCCCCCACAAATGCTTAATTGAATAATAAAGGGTTATGGTCGAACCAGTTACCCAAAAAATATACCAACCTAAGTCGTGCCTAAGTTACTCTATGGCACGTCCCACAAGTGGTTGTAATGTTGAAAGGCCTTCGTCGCACCGGCATTTTATATGGAGTTTCTTCATTCCGTGAAGGGATTAGGGATTCAATTTTCGGTGCGAACAAAAAGTGCCACTTGTGCAGTGCACCACACAGGCTTTGTGCAGATTAGTAAACCGCTGATGTATGCAAGGTAAGTGGTTAGTATGAGCTATGTATGTAACTGCACAAGTATTACAGGATAGATAAAATTATGCTCATAATTAATTTATTTTTAAATCGTTTTAATTAATTTAGCGCCTTTTTCTTCAGCGATCGTAAGTCGTAAGAATCAAAGAGCATAAAAGAGTAAGAGACGGCACTCCATAATGCCTTATTTTCTGACAGTATTAGTGACGTTCGTAATAACTTATCGATTATCGATACTTTGCTAGGGTTGTAATTGCATATCGATATCTAGTATAGGAACCTTCAATATTTTAATGATTACTATTTTTATTTTATACTATGTGTAAGTAAAACGAAGTTTTGTAACGTAAATTATTTATTTCGAAATAAAATAGGTATATTACAATAAGTATTGAACATGACATAGCAGTTGTAGGCATGAGGAATTATTGAAAATTATAACAAAGTACAGAAATGATAATTTTGTAAACTTTTATTTTCACAACTTTTTCTAAGAAAAAATAGGATTTTTATTTATAAACATCTTTAATTTTCTTATCAGCTGATCGAACCTCAGCCCTAAGATTACTTTTCAATGCTTTGTTGCTGTGCTTTTTTACTTTTGTCAGCAAAATTGTTTTCACTTTTTATGAGGCTGTCATTAATGATTTTACAACTTTTTCTTAGAAAAAGGTAACTTAATATTTTAAACATCTTATCATAAATTTATTTATTATGTTGTTGACATTTAAACCAACTAAAATTACAATTTGTACTCAACCAATGATATTATAGAACTATAGATATGTTACGTTCATAGAAATTACGATTTTAATCCGTGCCGAGCTATTCCAAATTGCACACATTGACAAATGTAACTGATAAGTGAAACAAAAGATACGAAATAGCACGCAAATGAAAGAGATAGCTATAGTTTTAACGATTCTGCACTAACTAATGTATGTCCGCAGCACATGCATCCTTATCGCTCTAACGTCAAAACAAGATCGCTTTCTCTTTCTTAACTTGAACATGGCGCATGGCGTCTTGATTGTTTGCATAAATAATTGAAAATATAAATACTAAATAATTTTGCATAATCACATGTGGTAAGAGATCCCTTGTATTTTGTTTACTTTAGAGTCATAATTGGTACACTTTCGAAACACACACGATGGCATTTTTTATTTATTTTGGTAAGAACACAGGAACTTACGGTGTGGTACGCACGCGATTGCGCACGACGCAGGCCACACGAAGACTAAACACAAGACGTCCCAATTGGGACGTATTTGAGTATTCGCAGCGCGAGCGCTTATAACATATCTGCTTTTGTTTTTATATAATATCATTGTACTCAACATTAAGAAAATGAATTTTCCAACATTTTCCATATATATCTGGTCGGCAATATGGTCATGATAAAATTGTTTAGCTTCATTTACGGTGGTACATAATTGAATTGCTGGATAAACGAGACTTTTTTTATCATGCCACCATTCGCGAAGAGATATATATGCATACAAATCATTGTCAACAGGAGTTTTCACGCTCAAACACTCTTCACAAATTAAACAAGAACTGTTCTGTAATAGTTTGGCAGCTAAATACCCGCTTACATATACTACTGGTTGGTTTTCAAGGCTACACAAATTTTCAATGGGCTGTTCTAAGTTTTCAGGGTCCGGGATAGACAACACAGGATAAAATTCAGTGTCTGTGGAATCTTGAACATTAATTTTTATTTCTGTTGTTTTTAAATTAGTTTTTAAAATGTCTTTATATTCCAGCATATGTTTATTGTTGTCTGCTTCACAATTAGTACTTCTGCTATGAGGCACTTTCAGCCCAGTAACCATGCTTGTTTTAAGCGCTGCAGTAAAGTGCGTGATAGTGGGATTTCTATTGGTTACACTGTGTTGCCTAATGATTCCAAATAAGTTTTCCAGAGAGTCTTGGTTAAACTGTCTAAGGTTCATATATTTAAACCCTTCATTCTTTAACTTTTCCCAAATATCGTTTAAGGATTTGATAGATATTTGATATCCCTTTACGCATTTAACATTTTTTAGTATCGTGTTTTCTGCTGTTATAAATTTTATGGTTTTTAACTTATCAGTATAAAAGGTCCAAGACTCAATGTGATTACTTGATGTGGAAACATTTTCCCGGATCCCTTTCTTTACGTCATTTAAAGATGATGGACCATTTGTACAATCAAATAGTTTATCTAACTGTTCAATCACAAATGCTGTATCATTGCAATCAGAAACTTCTTTCCATGCCATCATTTTTAAAATAGCTGCCACGGTATTACTCAGAGCATGCGCAGCATACTTCACCCTCATCTTAGTTTTGAATGTTGGATTTACAATGGTACTATTCAGTTTTTTAATATTTAAAAAATTTCTGTTGTGTTCTTCTGCAACTACCTTCGCTATATTCCTTATTGTTTTTTTTTTGCATTTTGTAACTGTCGCCAAAGCCTCTTCTCTTTAATTGTAAATGTTGATGAAGTGTCTGTAATAAAAACATTTCCATTAGTAAAAAAAAACAACATTAAAGCAAATTGAATTGAATATTGGTTTATTAATCAGCAATTTTACTTAGTTTTTTAAATTAGGTATGTTTTATCTTACCTTTCATTTCAATGTTTTTCTTAGGTCTTTTATAACTGTGGACTAATATTTCTGCCTGTGCATCTTGATGGCAAATGTTTTTATCATCTGAAATATTATAAATATGCAAATTAGTTTAAAATTTATTTTGTTGTTTTATGAAACATATTATTTCCAAATCAATCAATCATTATCAAGTTTTAAAAAAATGCAAAGACAGGATAATGATAGCTCTTCTCATAAAATATGAAGCGTGGGCCCACCTTCAATAACAATGACATAATATTAAATTAAAGGCATTTAGAGGTTTTAATGTTCTGCATTCTGGATGCGGTCTGCGGGTATGTCAAGACAATCTGTAAGTGGTCGTGATAAGGCAATCAGTCACGTGTGCTTTGCGTTCTTTGTTCGTATCCGCACGGTCAAATCGCATTAATATAAAATGTACAGAAACCTAGAATGTTGTACATATAAGTTCATTTTGACCTGACTGCAGACTGCAGAACGCATCCAGGGTGGCATTCTTTAGTTTGAGGGAAGGCATATTTTAGAAGGTAAATAATTAGTTTGTACACTTACCATGAGTAATGGGTTTATAGGTCATATGTTCTGGTGCATTGGAAGTAGAAGGAAGAGGTTCAAAAGTTGTTTTCGCAGAAATACCAGAATCTGGTATATCCACAGCTCCCAAACATGTTGAATTTAGTTGTTTGGTTGTAGTTGTAAGGGGAACTGAAAGCAGATAATGAAATGTGAATTGGGTAATAAAATGTCATGTTCTTACCCAACTTTAGGGTACAATCAGTCTAGTACATGTCTTGCTCACATTAAAAATTACTAGCTTATAAATATTATTAACCCGGCGTCAATGACGCTGGGTCATATTGACCCGAGGCATTTTCAAACGTTCATAATTTTTTTTTGCGTCCATTTTGTGGTTCGAGCGTTCGTATAGCTGGAGATAGAACCTCCCTAAATCCATTCCGTTAGTTAACGTATTGTGACTCCGCTTGCGTAGCGAGATACACAGGCTTCAAATTAAAACGGGTCATTATGACCCGGCGTCATCGGTGGCGCGGTGATTTTGTGACTTACTTTTATTCGCTTATTTTGTGTTTAGTGCTAGCTTATGTTGTTCTTTTTTAAGTTTTAGTCAAAATGTCTTTGTTAAATGACCCAGCAAGAATGTAGCGTTGCTAGAAGAGTCAGATTCCGAGATTGAAGAATTTCAGGCTGTAATAGCCAGAACTTAGAAATGGAAACGAATGTGAAAAAGACGCAAGTAATGGGGACTCAGTCTTTGGATAATCTCGAACGCCGGCAAGTGCGTCATGCCACATTTACATGCCCAGACCATTTGATTAGATACTGCACCAGTTGCAGCAGTTCCATGGCTCTGAATGATGAAGTAGGAAACTGATCTCATTGTATCTGCATATAAAAAGTTGATTTTATCTCTTTTTCACTATATGACATTGTTGATTCCCATTTATACTAAAAATATTTACCAAAAACAAAAAATATAGACTCAAATGTATTTCTATACGTTTTTTTTTCATGTTTTGTTTAAAAATTCATAAAAAATTATTTATTTCATGTATTTGTTTTATTTTTGTTTTATTAGCTCAGTAAAGAACCCTATATACATAGACAGTAATTAAAATTAAGATTACTTGTACAATTTCCTGAAAAATGATCGATGAAATGTGGGTCAATATGACCCGGGGTCATCGTCTTTGCAATTATTTTCACGTCATTGGCGCCGGGTTAAACTAGCTGACCTGGCTAATTAATGTAGATTGCCTAAAATTTTTCAAATTGGTCCGGTACTTTTTTTGAAGAATTTGTATTACACAAATTACTAAAGTCCCTCTAACTCAACACACATTCTAAGCTAAATTGTGTTACGAGTGGGTTTACTACAATATTCAAGCTGTGGGGTTCTAACCCGCACTTTAGGCTATCTTGGCTCGAGTTACGGAGCCGATCAAATACAAACAAACAATTAAATATTTCCTTTTTATATTATTAGTATAATTTTAGATAAACATACCTCGTTCAACTGGATTTGACTTCTTTGGAATGCAATATGAATGATCATAAAGAACTGTAACAAAGTATAGATATAATTAATAATTGAAATTATATATTATTTATTGATAAGCATACAACACATGTTTGTGGTTACAAAGAAAGAACCTTGTTAAATTGCATTCGGTTGGTTTGTTTTGGAAACCAAAGAAAATTAATTAAGACATCTAAATAATTCAGAAAAATTGATAGATAGTAAATTAAATTTAAAAAAAATAATTGAAGTCATCATCATACCTGTCTTGAGGTTTTCTTTATTGGAGTCTTTTACATGAAGAGGAAACTCTGTCAAAACTTCATCTGGCAAGATGGGATTGCTCAATTCCAGTGTTGGAATAGCTGAGTTCTTCAGCCGAGTTCCTTTGGCATTGAAGGATTCAGGAGTGAAGTGCCCACCACAAACAAACTTCAGTTGGTGTAACTTTTCAATAGGTACATATGCTAAGTCTTCTAAGCCAGCATTTTTAACCCACATTCGACAACTGAAATAAGAAATACCTATTAGAAAAGAAAAAGAATAACAAACTGAAATTTATTCATCAACTAATTTCTTTTAGTATTGTTATGCAATTCATTTGCAGAGTACGAAACAAAATACTGAAATTAAAAATTGGTTATGGTTATTTACTGTATGCTTAACTGTATGATTAAAAATATTAATCCCAGCCTTTAAGTTTACACAATCAGTAAAATTATCTTGTAATAAATGAGTGTTATTAGAAACTCACCGGTCAGAATCCAGAGGAAACCTACTCAAAAGTAAGGGTGATCCACCACGACTTCGCCTCTTATTACAAATAACGCACTTCTTGTTGTTTCTACTCTCCATTATCAGTAGAAGCCTAAAATGAAATAGGTATTAATTCCGTACCGCGCGGGAATAACTTGACATGTCATTTTCGCGTACTTTTCAGGGGAGCGATTTTAAAGTTTAGAGTTCTCTGGTAAATCGGAATTAATGATAATTGATATTTTTATGATTGAAATAAGCTAATTTGATGCATATCTTTCGATTGGCGTAAAAATTTGATTAAATTATCTTCTTAATCTATTAAAAAAAAGACTTGTCAAGTTGTGTACCGACGACTTGTCAAGTTATTCACCAAAGAAAAACAAATATTTAAGGTATAAAAATTGGATTTAAGTTAATTATTTGGAATTAAGTTTAAGTAAAAAAACAAAACATAAAAATAGAACATATTTTTATCACTTTTGCAATGAAATAGTAACAAATTTATTAGAAAAATCAAATATAATCGCAGATTATGATCGCTTTTGATCAGATAATTGTATGTTTGCTTAAAATTTAAAAAAAGACAAATAAAAGAACAAAAGCCATGCTTCATAACAAGCACATTTAATATTAATTATTTTAAGCTTACCATTAAGCTTAAAATAATTAAAATTAACTGGATATATTTTTGCGTAAGGTCGACACGCCCTTTCGCGTCCATCGTCCAGTTCACGTCCAAATGACGGATCAATCTAGAACGAAAGCTATTGCTATGATTCCCTGAATGTATGACAGGTAAACCCACATTAAAAAAAACTTATAGCATGCTACCGTTTTTGCCAAAAATAAATCCCACGTGAGCAGGTGCGCGTTTTAAGGTAAGTTTTTAATATATTTAGGTCTAGTTTGGGATTTACAGCAGTCTTTAAGCCTTAACCATGAACCATACAATACGGATAATGATATCGGTGATTGTACTTTATTAAATGACACTTAAAATAAGGTGGATGCGAATTTACTACAATGCAATTTCCACTTTGCGTCAGAAGTGATCGCGGTCTGGTCTAACTGGGTCAAAGATATTAAAATATACAAAACAATGCATTTTTTATATCATTTAAAACGTTATTTACATGACGTATCGAACACAAAGATTTTTTCAGTACTTAGGCCTTTTCCTAGACGTTAATACACGCTCCAAATGTAGCTTACCCTTTGTGATAGCCAATTTGCGTCCACATTATCACGACTATTTTCTAAATACAGACGTTGTAAATAATGTTAAAAAGCAAACTGTGCCTAGAGAGGAGACCATAATAATATTGCAAATTGAGCCATACTATTGTAATTTCAAAAAATGAAATAAACTAAAATATATGTATGTATGTTTATAATTATTAAGTGTGATACCTAAATATTTTGAATACCAATTAGTAAGATTTTATTTTTATTTTTTTTATTTAAATGCTGTTATTAGTGATTTTGAATGCATTTTTTCTATATTTCATCAATATTACAAAGATAATATTAAAACTTCTAATGGTTTAGAGCAAGTTTAATACTATACTTATAAAGACTAAAGGGAGCATAATGACAACAATTTTTCGTTCAAAATGATTACGAAAAATTGTAGGGTGGGTGTACCAGTAACAAACCGAATAAGCGACATTTTAAAAGTAATTTTGATATTGTGACTCAATTATTACAACAATCATTGCAAAAAAATGAATTCACTACTCCTTATCTATCATAGAATCAAGTAGCTTATTCCAATTTTCTTAATAGCTGTAAGGTTTATTTTTATTTAACAATCAATGTGGAAAGTCGCAATGTGCCTAAGGTTGACCAGTAGGCCTAAGATGCGCGCCGCGATAAACGGTTATCACGCCATTTTATCGATTTTGCCCACACATTTTGACGTCGATAAAAGTTATCACGGCGCGCATCTTAGGCCTACTGATCGTACCAAGTCGTGTTTGTCGCTTTTATTTATGACTAATGATTGGTAGAAGTACGGCAGTGCTACCAAACGTAACAAAAGTGGCGGGAAATTGGACAGATTGTTAATATTTTGATGTAAAATTAGAAATGGTGTACTACTGGTTCCTGGTGTGGGACTGGTGCACCCACCCTATATTATTTTTATTTCTCAAATTTACCAACTCACTAAATGGACGAGATCTGGCGTATCGACCCTACTTACTTTTACCTCATCATTATTCCTAAATAATGTCATTGAAGTCAAATAGACTATAATAATTATCCGGAACTTAAAATTGACCTAAAAGTTTATTATTAGATTTTTTACTTAAATTCTGTTGTCAAACGAAATATTAGTCTGTTATGAAAAAACATTAGTAGATAGACCTACCTATTGACTAAACATATCCTTCTACTTTCAACTTGCTATTTAAACGTTAATTTAGTTTTAAACTATTGAAAATAGTAATAAAAGTAATAATTAACGCTTTGATAAGTAAAAAATATATAAAGCTAACAATGTTATATTTTAACAACTGCTAATGACACATATAAAAATATGATTATACGAAGGTAATAGCTGGATAACTCCAAATATCCAAACTCTTGACAGCGTGCATAACTAGACAACTGCACATATCATGGATGTGTTTAGTACTCAGAGGGGATCATAACTTGATAACTGTTTTTGTCAAATTAAAAACGAAAATCCATAAATGTATAAGTCGAGATATTAATAAATACATGTTCTGACATACATTGATAAATCGAAATATAAATGTTTGTACTAATAATATTAATTGGATATATCGTTATGTCAAATATTTATTGCCTAAATTGTAGATATTTACTTATGAACAAGAGCTGTATTTCAAGTATTTTTGGGTATTTCGAGTTGAGTTTTTTATACCAGTAGGGTATAAGGTAGAGGAAGCGTTTAAGCTAATAAAAAAAAAAAAGTGCAGGTCGAGATGTCAAGTTATTCCCGCGCGGTACGGAATTAAACAAAGCCTATAATTATTTCTCTCCAACCAGTGTCAATGCCCTGGTTCATGCATTTACCAGTTTTGAAAGTACATTTACATTTTCATCACATAGGGTTGTTTTTAATGAAAAATAGATTTGTAATAGATGTAATATTTCAAGTAAGTAGATAACATACCCATTAAACAGAAAAGTAAATAAGAGTTTAAACTTCTGTAGAAGTTGAAACACAGCTTATTTAAAAGAGTCTCTATCTCACAAAAAACATAACACTGAACAGCAAACTTTATCACGCCCGATACGGAGGAACTTAATCAACTCAACGTAAACGACAGAAAAGTTTATTTACAGTAATATTGCACCAAATCTGAGAAAATAACTTCACACGAATCAATTCGCCGGTTAAAAACTCAAACTCAATTGACAGACATTTTTTTTCATTTGTCAAACTAACAATACTACCAACATAAGGACACTAACAATTATTTTTAGTATGGTGGTATTGATCCGCGGGTTCCCCTGCTATAGTAAAATCAATCCAAAATGCACTTTATTGCTTAAGGGATAAGGTTGTATATCAATTGCTACATATAGAGACTAGTTTTTGTATGAGAAGTGTCTACCCACTGGTAAGAATCCCGCCCTAGGCGCCCTAGTAATGATTACACTTTTTTTTATTGTTTTAAGAAGCAAAGAAACAAGTGCGTAGAGCCTATCAATCGATTTTTCTAAATAGATATGAGATGACCTACACTAAACCGTCCCAGCCTAAGAGGGCGCTACTATCAGTACTGGATTCTGTTCCGATTATTGCCACATACGACAACCTTTTTTCGTTGCCAAATTAAAAGAAGAAGAACTAATCCATATCTGTGAGAAGAACCTTAAAATATGACATTTACAGGAGGGCGCTGCTATATGTCCTACACTGAACCGTCGCGTCCCAACCGTGACATTGACAGGGGGGCGCCACCATCAATACCGGATCGCTGGTTCCGAATTTTTCCACCTTGGACAACCAAATAATATGATGACATTACCAGAGGGCGCTAATATCACCACTAGGGTCTTAGCCACTGTAGTTAGTTTTTCATTTAAGCCATTTGACGTTTCAGAATCGTTAGACAATAGATTAGTTCCTGTTTTTGCCACTTGATATTTCAGAAACGTTTGTGAAAACTATTATGTTAATAATACAGTGAAAATGAAATTGATTTCATAATCGATTTTTCTATCATATTTTCAGTATAGCCTGACCAGGAACATAAAAACCCTCGCCATGTTGCGGAAAACTAATGGTACTAATTTCTTTTAATGGCAACAGTATAGTTCCAAAATACTGAACTGTCCTATGCATGACATTGACAGTGGGGCGCCACCGTCAATACCGGATCTCTGGTTCCGATTTTTGCCATGTTGGAAACCATATAGTTGAACGATGGTAGCGCCCCCCTGTCATTGAGTTTGGCGGGACAGTTCAGCGTGGGTCATCTATAACTGAAAACTTCATTGATATGTCACCTTGCATGTCAGTCTATTGCTGTCAAAGTGTAAACAAACTTTATTTTAAATGTGCGCAATTGGTTTTATGAATTAAATTGCTTAAATATTTTTATAGTCGTGAAAGAAAAATGGTTCACAATGTGTTAAAGTATTTGTCGAAGAGAAATACTAAGGGTTCGGACAATATTTTCATTGAATAATGTTTCCGACAAAGGTTGTCAAATTGACTGACATGTTTATCGTATAGTACAGTCCACTATGAAAATTAGCTGTGGTTTGTTTCAACTACCTATTTTAAAAATTTTGTCACTTTCTAAGTGTTGAATTTTATGGGATTGGGTAACAAGTACCGAGTTTGAAGCGTTCATGAGCAGACATTGCAATTGAATATTCAAGTTCTGAATTTGATTATTGATGAATAATAAAATAAATCTACTAGCTCGATTGATGGTTTCATTTAATTTATTTAAATCAGGTTACCTATAATAATTATAGCCTGACCAGGAACATAAAAACCCTCGCCATGTTGCGGAAAACTAATGGTACTAATTTCTTTTAATGGCAACAGTAACTGAAAACTTCATTGACATGTCACCTTGCATGTCAGTCTATTGCTGTCAAAGTGTAAACAAACTTTATTTTAAATGTGCGCAATTGATTTTGTGAATGAAATTGCTAAAATCTTTTTATAGTCGTGAAAGAAAAGTGGTTCACAATGTGTTAAAGTATTTGTCGAAGAGAAATACCAAGGGTTCGGACAATATTTTCATTGAATAATGTTTCCAACAAAGGTTGTCAAATTGACTGACATGTTTATCGTATAGTACAGTCCACTATGAAAATTAGCTGTGGTTTGTTTCAACTACCTATTTTAAAGTTTTTTGTCACTTTCTAAGTGTTGAATTTTATGGAATTGGGAAAGAAGTACCGAGTTTGAAGCGTTCATGAGCAGACATTGCAGTTGAATATTCAAGTTCTGAATTTGATTATTGATGAATAATAAAATAAATCCTACTAGCTCGATGGATGGTTTCATTTAATTTATTTAAACCAGGTTACCTATAATAATATTTTTTCGTTAATTTATGAAAATATCAAATTAGCCCGTAATCCTGAATCCTGATACATAAAGTTAGCCTATTAATTTAACACAGGTACGACTGTACTCAGTGTTGCACTATCAAATGCAATTGACGCGCCTCTATGCCAGGGTTTTTATGTTCCTGAGCCCCGATTACGGTAACTTTTATAACGTCTACAATCCAGACGCGTTTCTGATTCTGCGATATGATTGGTCAAAACAGCTGACGTACGCTGTTGAACGACCAATCGTATCGCAGAGTCGAGAAGCGTGTCTGGATTGTTGACGTTAAAAATTACCGTATAGATGACCCACGCTGAACTGTCCCGCCAAACTCAATGACAGGGGGGCGCTACCATCGTTCAACTATATGGTTTCCAACATGGCAAAAATCGGAACCAGCGATCCGGTATTGACGGTGGCGCCCCACTGTCAATGTCATGCATAGGACAGTTCAGTATTTTGGAACTATAATCGGGGCTCTGGTCAGGCTATAATAACATCACTATGATGACAGATAATAACAGTGACTTCTTTGCTATATTATCTGTGTCTATAAAAAAAAACAATTTCAGACTGACATTTGTCGCGCGTGCTTGTAGTCGCGCTGGAATCAATTTTGATTGTTCTAAATTTCGAATTGTGACGAAAATAGTGTTTAGTGAAAATGATATTGCTAATTCGGTAAAAAAGGCGAAACTCCTATAATTTAATATAATCAGTGTTTATTTTGTGCTAAGTGTCAGTATTCAGTGAGTATTATGAACTTTGAGGACTATGAAACCCTTCCGACCAGTCAAAACTTCACCACACACATGACTGCCGGAGCAATTGCGGGGGTGATGGAGCATTGCATAATGTATCCCCTCGACTCCGTCAAGGTAAGCGGCCCGGGCCTCGACTGCGAGCGAACATCCCGACCTAACCTCTTTCAGTGACAGCTCCATCGGCTGGCCTATTACGCCACCAATTTGTGACCCGAGATTATGTAAAACCATTCATCTCACCATGCTTCACTTTTTACCTACATACCATGATAATACTTCATGTCTAACTTAACATGTTTGCTTTCTATTCTATTATGTCCCTATAAAATTTTAATCGTAAATAATATGTCTGTATCTGTTATTGCTGAACAATCTATATCTTCTTACTTCATTTAAGGATAACAAAACACAAATGAGAAATCCCCTTAGACATACTCAAAAGATTTTAAATTAATATCAGTTTTGACAGTCTAGGCAATGACTTACTAACTTGGAGCTTCTGATTTTGTAGCAGTAGGTACAGTATGTTCAATTAAAGTGATCATTATGTCCAATGATAAGAAGTTAACATTTAACTATGTTGCAAATTTGTATACATAACCTCAATCTCATGCTTGTTTACATCCATGGCCCCATGACCTTGACAGCTTGCCTCAGTATTTTACCATAATTAGAATTCACAAAGGGTTTTAAAATTAACAAGGGACCACATTATATCTACATTGGTCTATGCAACTTGTCTGTTACTTTAATGGGTAAATAAAATTCTACTTTTAAATAAAAAAAACACAATGAATGATAAAATAATAACCTTACCTGTTCTTGTTTAAATATAAATCTAATCCATTTGACTGTTCAATTAAACATCTAAAATCATAACATTATATCATAAAATAAACTATCAAGTGAAGTGGGAGGTTCCCAATTAAAGGATTTATTTGTTATCTTGTGATCTTTGTTGTTCACTTCTACTTGTCATTATAGATCCTGTGTTGCCTGGTTTAATATCCTACTTCATAAAATAAAATTAAAGTTCACTATCTTATGCATAGTGTAATTTTGTTAAAAACAAAATTACCTACTATTTGAAAAGTAAATCATATACCTAGTTTTATGTACTTAACTCCTTTGACAGCTTTATTAATTTTTTATACTTAATTATTTGTTTTGTATCATTTTAATATTTTTTTTTTCAAATGAAAGTAATATTTAAACTCCTCTAAAAACATATTGAGTTACAATGATAACTCAGTTTATTTGTTTCCTTGACTGGGCTTAAAATATTTTAAATAAATAATAAGGTTAAACAATGTGTTGCTGTAGGGTGTAAAAAGAAAATGTTATTACATACATAGTTTGCATACTGTAATAATAATAATAAAATGTTTATTGCCAATAAATAATAATACTGAGTATTCTTATAACTAGCGGCTTCTGCACTAAGCATAGCTTGCGCCACCGTAGCGTTTTTAACTTTTTACAAATTAATGTCTTTAATCTGGGGTCTGGGAACACGAACTTGCTAAAATGTTCCATCTAAGGTATTCTATGCTGGTATTTAGGCCGCTACCAATCTATCAATATGGAAAGCATTGGGGGAGGCCTATGTTCAGCAGTGGACGTCCTGTGGCTGAAGCATTACAGCTGAAATGATGATGATGATGATGAAGGTATTTATTTATTTTTGGTACAGCAACAGAATACAAATCTTATGTTTAAAACAAATACATTGTATGTTAATAAATCTATGTATACCTACTATGCTTTTATTTTTTTAGGGATAGTACTACACAGCACAATATCAATTTAGGTTACAATATGTTTTTGTAAGTTAAAGCTATTATTCAAGTTAAATTCCAATTTATTGATTGATTGCTGGACTTATATAGCTTACTATGAGGGGTTAGTAAAAATATAAACTACATGTTTTATTAATGAAAATTTTATTTAAATTGGTTTTGGACCATAAATTATTTTTAATAACTGTCTCTCCCGGTTTCTCTGATGAGATTGCTTTCTAGAGACAAGATGCCTTACTTTCAAATCATTATCATTATGAGTCATATGTTTCTTTTTCCAATTTACAAAATGATTAAATTGATTTTCATTTTTGGTAAATAAAATTTTTGATTTGGGTGTAAAAGTTTTGAATAGTTAGCTATATTTTATTTTAAATGACTTTTCATTTTATTTCCTACCTATTTAAATTTTTATAATATAGGTATGATATTTAACAACAATCAGTCATTAATTAACCTACTACGAAATTATTAATTATCATAGCAATGAAATTAAAGTCAACAATTAAAATGTAAATAAGATATTATATTAATACTGCACTGATTACACATCCTTATTGTAAAAAAATATTCTAAGTTTCCAAATTTGATTCTTCTAGCAGGTATTAGGTAGGCACTTAATTGAAAATTCTATACTTACTCAAATCATATCAAAGCCATAATAAAGTAAATAGTTGTAATTTTGAAGGAATTGAGAGCATTAAAAATTGTTGTTTATGAATAACAGAGTAAAATCACCGGTAACATATAGAAGAAATTTAGATGGTAAAAATGTATTCTGGAGTGGTGGCGGCTGGCGGACAAGTGTGACTATATGAGGAAGTAGTCCGCCTTGTTGGCCTTCTGCCAGCAGACCTGCGTGAGGAAGGCGGTGTCGCAGTCGTCGGCGCCGCGCTGGGTGCCGCACGCGCGCAGCGACGCCTCGTTCTTGCGCCGCAAGTCGTCCGGCAGCAGCGCCAGCACCGCCTCCACGTCCATCTCGCCCGCCGACATCATGCCCGCCGTCTCCATGATGCACTTGATGTAGCACTTGAGCTTCGCGTCCGGCATCAGGTCCGCGCCCGCGTTCACCTGGTCCACGAGCCCCAGGTCCACGCCCGTCTCCTCGCCGCAGTTGTCGTGCAGCATCTTGGCCAGCTCCGCCATCTCGTCGTCCATGCCCCACGCGCGCGCCGCCAGCGCCGTCAGCACCGCGCAGACCAAGGCTCCTTTCATGGCTTCCGATATACTCGCTTCTGTCGACTGATGATCGATTAACGGATTCCCATCGTTTTATATCATTCCTTTCAATGTCACGCTGTGATCACCTGGTTCCTCAGTTTGACGCTTAAATTACACATTTCTAGTTGGCGATTAAAATCCTCGTTGTGTGGACTCGGTGTGTTTTGCGCATCTTGTGTAAACTGTAATTTTTTGCTCCATTCTGTGGAGTCATCTGAAAAAATTGCACGCCTCCGCAACATATTTAACGAGCAGGGCATATTTTTTTCATAGAAAAATTGTAGGACTGGAACTGGTGTTTTGTGTCCAAATGATTTTTGAGGTGTCACCTCTGTTAAACACATAACTGCCAGCTTGACGAGAATATCATCGAGGACCGTGCTTCCAACCATTCATTATCGTACTAAAGCAATTTACTGCCTAATGGTTTTATTTTTGGCATAGTACTTATGTTTTGGTTTAATTCCCTTCCTTGAATTATATACCAATTTTAGGGTTTAGAAGATAAATCTGGTTAGTAAAATTAATTATATTGATACGAAGCAAAATTCTTTGTTGATTTGATTGTCGATGCCTGTTTGCAACAGGGATAAGGCTAATTAAGAAGATCCGACATAGTCCGCAGAATTGTTACAATCAAGTGGAAGTGGGCGGGGCACATAGCTCGTAGAGCTGATAGCCGCTGGGGCAGAAAAGTTCTCGAGTGGCGACCACGGGCTGGAAAACGTAGTGTGGACAGCTCCCCCACTAGCAGGACCACAGGTCCGGTCATTATGGAAATCCTTAGAGGAGGCCTTTGTCTGAGTTTGTTGCGGCGCTTCTTCTCAGCACTTGCCAAATGTTGGTCTCGAAGCGCTGGTAGGGTAAAAAGATTATGAGACATGTAGAGGCTCCTTAAGAGCAAAATGACGATTTGTAAGAACTGTTTATTAGTCTAAACAAATAAATAAATTTTGACTTGACTTGACTTGTCCAGCAGTGGACGTGATTTTGCTGAAACGAAAGAAGGCTACTTATTTTGTATTCTTCAGCATTTTCTCTGCTGCTATTCACAATCCGTGCCATCCCACGCAGCACTGCCGCAAGAGCCGCACTCTTCCTGCAAAAATGAAGAATGCCGCCCACCTTAGACAGTCTCTTTCATTATATAAATATTTCATACGCATGCGTATGTAGGTCAACCTTTATTATGAAACACGCGTGACTTATTTATGTACATTTACAAATTGACATCTCTCATACGCTGAACTTTTTAAGCATGATGGTATATTTAGTACTAGGCCTGCTTCTGCTTTCACTATTGACACTCTTACTACTTCTTTTAGGTCAACTTACGCTTGTATGTGGAATGTGTAAATTCATGGAGTTATGGTGTTGAAAAATTATAAAAACAGGCATTGCAGAGAAGGAGCACTGATTCAGTCCGTCGGGACTCGTGCCACAAATGACTCAGGCTTTGCTCTTATTCTCTTATCACTTTTAAATGAGTACAATTGCTCCCACTTATGTTTGCAAGTTTCTATTGCATATTATCTATTGTAGCCGCAAGCACGCTGACTCGTCTGGTGCCTACTTTGAATGACAATGTAACCGTGTAGGGTGACATCACGTTCTTGCTTATTCCAATCATGGTGATATGGTGATGCATTTTTTATTTGAGCTTTCTGTGTTATTTTTATTCTACTTCGAATAAAATAATTACCTAAGGTACCTACATAAATAATATTTCAGATTTGCGTCCTTATTTCGGTTAGTTCGTGTATTAGTAACAGTGTACATATTAAGATCTAAGTCAGTTGAGATATGTTACATGCTGAGACTAGGCTTAGAAGTTAGATAATTTGATCGCTGGCGATTGTCGTGTAACTGCGTGGGATGACCCTCGTCTGCAAAATTAACAGAAGTCCTCGATGAGAGCTCTGTGAACATGGAAATTAAAGTACAATGTCATGTTCCAAGATGTCAGGTCATGAAAAATGTTTAAAGATTCATGTTGTCTCTTAGAGCAGTTTCACTCTACTTCGGATCTGAACCCGCAACAATATGGTCCGAAGTTGTCGTAGAGCTAATGTATGGTAATTTACACATTAGATCCGAATGATCTGATATTCGTGATCCGATTTCACCTGAATCCATATTTTTACGTACATATTCGGATCGGATCGGATGTAGCGCGAAACCGCTCTAGTCCTTTTGCGATTCTTATTTACAGTCAAGTGACTAGAAAAAAAGCTCGATGACATGATGATATTAACTAGTGATGACAATACACGGTATTCAGTACTCAATACTCAATCGTTTATTGCATAACCACATTAGCATTCACATTAGGTCTTACAATTTAGGCAGTTTTACAATACAGTATTGTTCGATGCCTTGCCACATTTAGTATTCTTCTTCATTACTTTTTTTACGTATACATCCCGAGTATAACTCTATTTTTGTATTGTTATTGAATCTCAAAATTATTGAGAATGGACTATTTGTAATAAATTGTTGTCGTTGCAGACGCGGATGCAGTCGCTACGGACAGCACACAACAGCACCATCACGGAGACATTTCGGTACATGGTCAAGCGGGAGGGTCTGCTCAGGTAACATCATTCTTCTTTCTGACTGGCGTGGGGGAGTTAAACGCACCGCGATAGTATTTATTTTTATAATCAGAGCTTTGAACTGACTGATTTTCAAACTTTGAGTCAGGCTGTCAAAAATCTCAAACCTAGGATAGGACATTGTACGTTAAAGACAACCGCGTATTGGTTCTGTTACGGTGTAGTATTCATTGTAGTTTCTGTTTGCGCATGTTTCTGTACAAACAAAGGTCAGCTGTTGTCGTCGACGGTTGTCAATGCGCTCAAATAATGGATAAGGTTAGTAAACTCTAGACACACCCACGGATAATATATTTTCCTGCATAGTTTTGGTGCTATGTAAATCTTAGCTATTATATTTTAATTAGTTACTGTTCGACTATGTAATGTAGGTATACTCGTAGACAGGGATTGGTTGGTTTTACGTTATTCTGTACCCCGTTATAAATTTTGATGTCATACATGCATTAGTATAATGTACTGGTGAACTATGAATGTTTTATCTTACTTTTCTTTGCGATGTTGTTAGGAAATTTAAACAACTGAAAGTGTTGAAACTGTTCTTAGATTTCAGATTACACACGGTATCTCTGGTAACTTCAACAAGTAAAGTTTGTCATGACTACTTCTTCGTCATGATCTGTAATGCAATTAAGTTATTGTGAAATTATATAATAATATGAATACGGATGAATCGGTATTACAAATAAATAACAATGCAAACATCGGGTAAGTAGTAATAAACAAGTTGGATAGAGGAAGATAGATAGAATTTTAAAGCATTCTTATTATTTCTTGTTATAGAGGCCATAGCTATACACACTGTCAAAAAAGTTCAAGCGTCTATCTGTTACGGATACTGCCCACTGACAGACGTATACCTTGATTTTTTAGAATCCAGCAGAGATGTAAACAAACACTTTCATACACAATTACACCATAAACACTTAGGTGTTCATAATATCATACACATTATTTAACAAGCCCATGAAACCAACTTTATTTTCACGTTTAAACAAGTTTGAAATCAATCTTTGAAACAAATTATTTTAGAAAAATACGTGGACGATGTGAATTTGTGAGACTTGTCAAATTGACTTGACGTTTAAAATCATGTGTTATCTCCATATTGTCTATGACTTGTCTCTGACACATCAGTGCTGTAACCTGTGAGTCATAGACAATAATCTGTAAATTTAATCGATATTATTTTAAGTATTCACTTATTCCGATTACTGATTAATTTTAAATAAAAAATATACGATACTTTGTTTAGTTTTCCAGCGATAACTTCGACAATATTGGAGATAACGTAAAATTATTTTTCGACTTTTAGTGTATACTTTTTCGGAGTCAGTTTAATTTTTAGTCGGTTTTATTTAAACGAAATTATTTTACTTTTTTATGCAATTATGCTTACGTATTGTTCCATTGCTTATTTTCCTACATAAGTAAATAAAATAAAAGAATTTTGCAACTATTTGAAGTTTAATAACTTTACGGATATCATTGATTGTTTTACTGTCCAGTGTGTTTTTTGATTACATCTGTGCATACAGTTTGTTTCCTGTTCTCGAAACTTTCATAATCAGTTCACATTCAATGTTGCGACTTTGTTGCATATTTTTAGTATTTTGACGATCACCCGGCGATGATACGCAAGTACTACAATAATTTCACTTCGCGATTAACGAGAGGTTTTGTCGCATCACTAGTTCACAGACTAAAAATATTTTTATGTCAGTTGGCCATTTTTGATGACATTTCTGCTGATTTCTAAAAAATTAGACTGTAAAGCCAAGGCTTAGTATTAAAGTCTATTGGTCAGGCACCCTTTGGACAGCCTCTGTGACATTATGGATGCAATAAATAATTGAGTATTGAGCCTAAAATTCTCGAAGAACATGACTTTGTGCATTATCAATTTATGTAAAGAACTCTATTTGATTTGCTTCGGGTTGCGTTTTTTTTTATTTTTTTTTTATGCATAACAAGGCAGGTATTTGACCACAATCGCACCTGATGTTAATTCGATGATTCGCGTTTGCCATTGATTGATTGACAAAACACTCTAATTTGGCTGTGAATTGATTGATGTGATTGGGAGTGCAGGGTAATCAGTGTTAAGGGTCTAGTCCATAGAAAATGAACTGTTTTTGCCCTCAGTCCCGGGCAGGTCCTAAGCGCAGGAAACTCTAGATTGGCCTGGAGTCGACCGGCCGCGGCAGCGCTCTCGCCGAGCCACTGGCTACACTCGCATGTAGACATAGGATGTAGAACATACGGCATGTGTGCGCTTGCGGTTGCGATGATATTTTAATATTCTTCGCACGAGTCCAAGATCATGAATAAGCGCGTCTTCCAGCTCTGGGGAATTACGTTGTGCTAAATGATATTCTGATAAATTATTACTGTTTATATTTCCCTATATTCCGGCACGTGTGTGACTACCACCTTCAGTGCAGTTCCGATTTACTGCACTACTCAAGATAATGACTTAATGACTGTCATCCGTAGTGCATTATTACAATGACTGATAATTGCATCATTATTTATAGCAAATATTTGCTTGCTCACACTGCGTTTCAATTTTAGTTCTTGGTCGATTTAGAATTTATAAATGTAGTATGAATCCGCGACGAAGTTAGTCGCGCTGCGCCTACGACACCAGTCTGCCGCTTCGTCTTGTTATCACTTATCTGAGTCGGTTAGCGGATCACGTTTGGTCCAAATAGTTCCAATGATAATATGGTACTTATGTCTCGTTCAAACCTCGATCACTACCTAACCTCTCGTGTTCCTATTAGGGATTGCAATCGAATATTCGAATATTCGAATATTCGAATTTTAATTTCAAATTAATATTCGAATAGTAAATTAACATGTATTCGAATATTCGAATATTACAAAAATAAACAGAAAAGATAGAAAGAAGACAACTTAGTGTTTTAAATACATTATCACCAACTAAAAGAACTAGTCATTGTTGCTTCCGAATGCATTTGTGAACACTAAGTTGTCTTGTTTCTATCTTTTCTGTTCATTTTTACGCAGTTGAGTTTTCTTTGTTTGTTTTTTCAATCATATTTTTATTATTCGCAACTTTGATACAAATAGTATAAAAGAGGCGATAGAGCGAAACCACGGTTCCAAATAATTTGAAAGAGACAACTCTATTGAGCAAAGTCAGCTGACTGATGCTGAAGACGGCGGTCTTACTCCAGGGGCATGGGATAGAAGCGTGGTAGTGCTCTTTTTGGACTATGAGACGGCCTTTGTTTCGATCGAGACATAAGCAGTGCTGCAATCTCTCCGACTATCGGTTTATCGAGGTGCTGAAATGCCTGTACAGAAACGCTACCATGTCGGTCCGAGTACAGTACAATACCTCTGCGGCGAGGCGTGAGGTAGGGATATCTCCGAAACCGTTGACCGCTGCATTGGAAGACGCTTTCAAGCTCTTTGAATGGAAAGGATTCGGCATAATTACCTTTCAATAGCGAATACAACACTCAGCTTCGGTTTGCCGACGATATTGTATTGACGTTATTGTGACAAAACGAAGTTTAGGTCCAACGTCCATGTTTCGGTTGGAGCTCGATTCTGTTGACAAGTATGTCTTCCTCTGACAAACGATTCGGCTAGGATATTAAATTTCGAGAAAAAGGTAAATCTAACTATGCAACATCTTTCCGTCCAAAATACCTCAGTGACTAAGATGAAATTCTTTAATCAGTGTGTGTTACCTTTACCAGTGATGGCACACGGCTCAGAAACGTGGCCTCTTACAATAGGCCTTATAAATAAGCTCAAAATTGCACAGCGTGCAATGGGGAGGGCTATGCTCAGTGTTTCTTTAAGAGATCGAATCAGAAACTAGGAGATCCGTAAACGAACTAAAGACGCTGACATAGCCCGACGGATCAGCAAGCTGAAGTGGCAATGCACATAGTACGCTGAAATGATGGCCTATGGGGCAGCAAGGTTCTGGAGTGGAGGCCACGTACCAAAAAGCGCAGCGTGGGACATCCACCCACAAAGGTGGACCAAAGACCTCATATAGGTAGCGGGAAGGCGCTGGATACAGGCTGCTGCCAACCAGTCATTGTGGAAGTCATTGGGGGAGGCCTATGTTCAGCAGTGGACGTCTTATGGCTGAAATGATGATGATGATGAGAATTTTATAACTGTTTTAAAAACTGTGTTGTTAAATAGTTCCTAAAGCAATAAAACCAGCAATAAAAACATTGAAATTTAAGTAATTTTTATTTTTTTTAAAGTATTCGAATAATATTCGAATATCACTGAAAAAATATTAGAATATTCGAAATAGAAAACTATCGAATATTTGCAATCCCTAGTTCCTATGCAAGAACCCTCTGTTAGTGAGTTGGTTTTTGACGCGAAGGGTATGAATCACAAAGGGAACACGGATCATGTGGTCCACCGAGTCATGTCAGAAAAAGCTGCACATCTATCAGCCCATATGTACCTAGTCGTATATTTTAAGAAGATTAAAAGAAGAATACTGGTTTTGCTGTTCCCAAAACAGTTAAGTCCTGGCATCCCGGTGCAATCTTAATTTTTGCAGACGAGAGGTGGCTATTATCAGTTATCAGTCATATCAGTGTACGTGAGCCTGCGCCTTGCTTGTAGTAAGATAACATTTTAACTTTTATCGTGATGTCAATCAACCGGCAATTTTTATTGGTTTATTAGTGGAGGCTTCCATATTAGGCAACTACGATAGTGTAGCAGACGGTTTAGTTGGTAACAAGTTATCATTTTGTAAAAGCGTGTATAATTTTTATGACTTGCCTTATTTACAAATGATTCAAGAAATCATTAATGAGTGAAATAGGTAGTACTAGTAGTACCTACCTAGTACATGTGCTCGTAGAATGCTATTTTATTTTCTATTCTAGAACATAGAGATGAAGATGCGCATGCTTTCAGCATCTATATTTTTAAACACCTTTCCTCTACCTTACCTGGTGGTGGTCTGAAAAATATCAATATTTAGTTATAAATCATAATAACTATTTATTTTGACTGCTACTCAAACTTGAGGAACGTTTCCAAAAGTAATGGGAAGTTAGTTCACTAAAAGTTGCAACTTGTGGACTGGCAACATCAAATATCGGTGCTAAAGTATGAAAAGGGTCACCACGAAGAAAATAACAACGCCAATCGAACAAGTCGTCATCGCACGATGAATATTGTTATTCGCCGAAGTGTCGCAGCTATGGAAGGTCAGGGGCGGGCGCGTGCATCATCATCCCTTTATCCATATGTATAAGGCGCATGCTTGTTTTTGTAGCTCGTTGAGTACTTTTTATTATGACTACCCTTTGTCCACGTCTTCGCTTTTCGAGTAGAATTTCTATGACGCTAGGGAATAGTAATCCGTTTAGTTTGAATGGTTCAAAGATATCTCATATTCAATTTGGTATGTAAATTCTGACTGGTATGTTGACTTATGGATCTGAAACGTGGTCGCTTACTATGGGCCTCATCAGAAGGCTCAAGGTCACCCAAAGGGCGATGGAGCGGGCCATGCTTGGAGTTTCCCTGCGTGATCGAATCAGAAATGAGGAGATCCGCAGGAGAACCAAAGTGACCGACATAGCTCGCAGAATTGCTAAAACCAAGTGGCAGTGGGCGGGGCACATAGCTCGTAGAGACGATGGCCGTTGGGGCAGAAAAGTTATCGAGTGGCGACCACGGGCTGGAAGACGTAGCGTGGGCAGACCTCCTACTAGGTGGACCGACGATCTCGTAAAGGTCGCGGGAAGAGCCTGGATGCGGGCAGCGCAGGACCGTGCATTGTGGAAAACCTTGGAGGAGGCCTTTGTCCAGCAGTGGACGTCATTTGGCTGAAACGAACGAACGAACGAACGATGTAAATTCTATTCTCTACCAAAATGTTGATCTAGCTCCTGGATGTAAATTAAACATTTAGGTAATAATACACTTGCACTTTCTCCGCTCCTTTAAACTTCAATTAGTGCGAAATTGTTTTAATTTCGTCTGTCTGCTTATACTGCTTAATCCTGATCATAAGTACGTTTGTAATTCTACAATTTAATTAAAATCGTTCCAGTATTTATTGCGTGATCTAGATCTATTTATTTATTTTGGTTATTCAGAAACTCAACAGCTAATATCTTACATTTTTTTGAATATTTTTTCTTACAATGGTGGCACTTCAGCTAAAAAAACAGTTCAATCAATAATTGAAATCTATTAATAGCACAACGCAAATATAAATAGGTTGGAAATTGTTGGTTACCACCCCCGACGTGCGTGGGCGCGCTGTCGCCAGCCAGCCGAAATTGTTCGAAATATACTTGTAATGGAATAACTACTATTTGAAATAGTTATTAGTATTTATTATTCATTGACCCATATTTAAAAATGAATTTGACCATCAATAATAATATCTTTTCTAATGACAGCTTTTGCTACGATAGCCACTCGTATTGAGTGTGTGATTTGATAATCGCATCGCAGTCAGTTGTCAACAGATAAGGCAGTGTATTAATTAGCGATTGGTTCCGCTCGTGGTAAGTGTGTCAGTGTGATACCAGCGAGCGGTTGTTCGTTTCAGCCAAATGACGGCCACAGCTGGACACAGACCTCCCCCAAGGATTTCCCCAACGACCGGTCCTGCGCCGCCCGCATCCAGGCACCTCCCGCGACCTTCACCAGATCGTCGGTCCACCTACCACAAGGGAGCGGTTGACGCGGAATTTACTCAATTCCCAACAGCCTGCTACATTTTCTGTTCAGATCTGTTCGGACCGAGTGGCAGAGTTCTTTGGCTCTATCTAGCCTTAATAACAAATTCTGACTTACTATCGCCGATATAGTTATTGAATTAAAGTCATACCCCCTTATTACAAAAAGTTAGACTCAGTTTGAACCCTGGTTTAATTTAAATTGACATTTAGTATGGAAATGTCATTTTAAACCAGAGTTCGTCTCGGGTTTATCTTTTTTGTAATAAGGTCCATAAGGTCCACTAGTTTTAACCTTAATATCATGTACTGTGTTAATATCGTACTTAATAACTGATCTGAATTTTTCAAGGGCACAACTGATAAAAGTTATCAATAAGAGTAACATTAGTAGTGATCTTCAAATAAGAAAATGGTGTTGCAGTTTCGGGATCATCGCTTTAGGTGGCTTTAGTGTCATCAATCGCATGTTCATAAACTTTAGTTCCATTCTTCTATTCCATTGTCTGTACCTATTTACGAGTATTATAACTTTCATCAAAATTTCGAGTTGTAGAGGAAGATTCATTATGTAAATAATTGTATTTACTTCTGACAGTTAAACTTGCAAATGGAAACACTTTAGACGACATGTAAATCTAAATTACATATTAAGATCATCATTATCATCGTCGTACCTTTTTGTAGCACATTAAAGCAATGTAAAATAAACATAAGTATTGCAAAGAAAGACTGATAGTAAAAATCACAAATGACGTCACTTTGAAGATAAGAGCCAGATTTTATTTGCAAAAAATGAAGCAAGTTCAGTGGGTGAAGTTCGCGATATTAGGTACTATCGATCGGCAACGACGCCTCGGCCCATTTGAGGTTATCTGATAGATAAGGCTCTCAGATCATAGAAGGGAATAGATGTGAAACGGGGGCGTGGCGCGTGTCTCCGCGATATGCCCAGAAACGAACATCGCCCGCGACGCCAGGTTAGTCGCGATTCAGTCGTACTGAGGAAATGTTCTCCGATATTGTTGGATAATGCGTCGTAACGTGCAATAACATAAGTGAAACGAAGAACTACAGGAACAATGAAGTCATTTACCACATGTAAGTATTGCAAATCCATTGGTATTTTGCTTATAAATAAAAAAAACTAAACATTTTTACGAACGAATTCAGTGCCGTGACATTTACTGCGATATCGAAATTAGTGGTGATAAAAATTCAAACACGTTGTACATTGACGATTTAGTAGCAACCACTTTATGTCATGCGTAACTACTGCGCAATGTATTTTATTTCTTCCGATATCCACTGACGCGTGAAAATACACAGTACGGCCGCATGTGCCGGTCGTAACATAGTGCAGGGCTCGTGTTCTAATACGGTTTCCTATTATCGATAAATAGAAGTAAATTATTATTTTCTATTTTCTAATTTTGAATGAAAAAATCATGAGTTGCTTGCGATTTTTAAGTTTTTACAAAAACAATAACAATAGTAGAAGGGATTAGTAACTGTCAACTATGTAATTACTATAAGAGCTAGTTGAAAGCCTAATATAGGCATTATTTTTGATAAACATAGGTGATAGGCGGTACGAATTTCGCCATAATTAAAAAGTTAATGCGCGATAGTAGTTAATAATAATTACAGTGATCCTGTTATTATTATTAAAGTAAATAATAATATATTACCAATATTGTAAATACTGGTAAAAATCACAAGTACCTACTTAACCCATGACTTTTCATACAAACTTTGTCAGTCTATAACTTCTATACTCCATCGATAACGACATTGAGCTTTGGTTGGGGTAAATTAATATAAGGTAACTTCATTTAGTCCCAATAATTGATTCTGAGTTTTTCGTCCATACAAAATGGAACTGACTCCTTTATGCAAAAATCGTTAAAGAACATAATAATAACGTATAATAATAAAAAGGTTTTCATACAAGCATTTTTTAAACCAATTTCGAGCCTTGCCCCCAGGATTTAAAGTATCGATATCTTATCGACTCCATTTTATCTTTCTTCTCTCTAATTGCTTTTTTCAAAGTGTGCGTCACGTCACGCGGCCATTGATTGGCCATAAGGCACGCCTTCTGGCCAATCACAGCACTTTTAAGCCGGTTGCACATGTTGTCGTAGACTCTCAGTCGCTTTGTTTTTACACAGTTGAATGTGTGTGTGGGAGCTGTGGTGGGGGAAATGTGGGGACACTGGTTCTCGTTGTAGTTACGCGCGACTTCATATCTATTCTCTTTCTATGATCTGAGATAAGGCTCGATCAACCTGACGATTTACGGGTGTGCCCTCTGATTTGGCAGCTGATTAGTGAAATAGAAAACGACGGAGACAAGGGGACTGAATGAGACGATGAAAATATGAGAGCGAAACCGGTTCGAGGAGCTCTCCCGGCCCTCGGGCCTCGGCCACCTCGGCGCAGGACGCAGCTAGCGCTCACCTCGGCCATAAGTGAATTAGCACTCGATACTTCCTCAGAGAAAAGTAATACCACCGGAGGTAATTGCTGCGCTACGACTCGTCTAGCACCTTGTTCCTATTCAACTTTTCTTTAAGATAAGAGCACGAACCGTATATTAATCATTAAATTAAAACGGTTTTCCTGTTGATAGTTACCTTCTAATTTAAATATTTGCTTGAAATAAAAACAATTGTCGCTATCATCTAGACAGACTGGTTTAGTGTGTGCATAATGCGGCGGCTAATGAGTGACGCGTGGTTCCGCTCGCGCCTGCTTATCGCGCGAGCTGCCTGTGCGTGGCGCTAGCCATGTGCCGTGTGCCATGTCATCTCGCAATATTGCTCCTTATCTGATATTGTTGTACCAAAGGTCAGACGCGTCCATATGAGTTGGAGTGTGTCATCAGACGTCAAACGTTTGCACAGCAACACACAAATCACTCTCAGACTTTCGGAAGAAAATAGGATAAAAATGTACCTGTTTCTCAGTATTGGTAGAGAAATTAAATTTGATAAAATGACAGTATGTTACAAAAGAGGGCTTTTGGCTTTTTCATACTATGTTTAGAAATAATTGTTAGCTACCGTTTTGATATCTGGTATCATTATAAAAAAAATCTATTTGGAGTCCCTGCGTTTCACAAGTTTTCCCCAATGCAAAGTGGTTTTGCATGGTAGTAATGTAAACATCTGCTATGCAGTAACGAGTTTTTCTGTTATTAATTGTTTGAGTGTGTCATGAGTTCACGACTTGTTCGTAAATGATGCGTTGGAATGCAAATATTCCTATAAATAACTTCTATGCAACATCCAAGATAAGTGTGAATCCCTGTCAACGAAACCACATTTCCCACCGCCCACATGTCGCTTGCTCTAAAATGTATTATTCTTTTCAAGAAAGTTTCTTGGTAATAGTTTTGCTATCATTTAATTGTTCCGTCGTTATCAGAACTTTAATTAAACATTTTCTGCATCGCAAATGAAGTATATTGACAATGTCACCTGTTTATCAACGTGACTTCACAAGTCGACGCCTCGTTCTTCTTGTGGCAGAGAACTGGGCTCATGACGCAGGGGTATTCATTTCAATCCCTAGATGAGGCGCACAAAGTAGTGAATGACCTAGTAATTCAGAGCCTTTTTGACTAGGATACGACATTGGCTGCAGGTTGGAATCAATCACCCAATAAAACATTGCCTACGAGCCACGAGGTGCGAGTGAATGAGTTAATCCTCATTTCTCCAAAAAAGATTCTCCTCAATGAGGAAACGTTTTTCCCCATTAATTAAAAATGAAATGCAAGCTACAAACTAAGTAAGGTTTTTGGTTCAAGAGAATAGAAATAGGTAGATATTATTTAATTTCAAAGGACGAGGCAGACAGCTTCTGAGCAGGCTTGCTTCGTCATACATCGAATCTACAGTTCGGCACTCTACCGGTTACTCAACCTATTAAATATCAAAAAACAAATATCAATTCTTGCAGATAGCACTTCAGGCACAGTAAATTTATACTGTGCTTCAGGTCTTCGTCAGTCTCGGTGACTTTGTTTGTTAGTGATTGTTGTATCAGTCATATCAGATGATACTGATTAAATTCAAATGGTGGAGAAATCCTCCAAGAAAATAATAATCTTATAGACTGCCTCCTACAAGCAGCGGATTGTTGACGTTGATAACGGCCTCTTATATTTCTATTGCACACATATTGTTGGAAATGACACCAATTTCTTATCTGCCTTATATCTACACCATGCGGGTTTTAAAATGTACTATCAGACTTGAACCGCTTTATGCCTTGCCCAACATGTGAATGTCGATTTTTTTTATGTGACAGGAGGCAAACTAGCAGACGGATCACCTGATGGTAAGTGATTACCGTCGCCCATAGACACCCGCTGTTAATCAGTATAGAGATGTATGAGAGTGCGCACATTACACCGATTTGGTATTGGCCGATTCTTCATACAAATTAGAATCAGAACCAACTATCGGCCGACAAAAAGTCGGTGGCCTAGGCGCACTAGGCTAAAAAGTTCTATTAGAAGTGCAATAATAGCACTAATTTCCTTAGTTTAGGTCAAAACACAGGATACAATGGTATTTCCATATCCAAATCTTTTTTAATAATTAATAACTCTCGTAACACCGTGAACCTTCGTTTCACAAATCATGGTACATTTGATATGCTGGTAGGTATTCTTTTTATTAAACTTCCTGTAAGTCCTGTAACGAAATTGAAAAGTCCTGTAACGAAATTGAAAAACTATACAATTTGTTACTTCTTGGAATACGGATAAGTCAATAACTAAATACACGACATATCATAGTCGGTTTTTCACTTGCCAAAGTAAACAAACCCTCCTGGCGCAGTCGGGTAATGAAATCAACATATTAATCAAATTGTGTTTGATGGATGGAGGATGTAACTACTAGCAGCAGGATGCACTTAACCGCACGCGATTGCCAGTGCGAGTAGATCTCTTAAACTTGAATTCGCAGTCCGGCGCACACAACCACACATGTTATCCTCATCGTGCCTCCATGACCGTGGCGTTTGCGACATCATTAATGACGTCAGGCGGTGACTGTGATCTGTGTTGCTGTTATGGCAGTGGCTAACTTGAACTATGTACTTCTTTTTTACCAAAAAATCATTGCGCAACAATTTTTCATATTGAAGTGTTGCCTATTTGCGTAATTACTTAATTTATTTTATTGAAATGGTATTCTACATCTTTCTTAACAATGTTTCGATTTCATTTGATTTCAAACGTAATGCAAAAAAGAAGCTTTTATTGAGAAGAAGTTTAATATACCATCATTAACTGAGCGTTCTAACTAAGCACTTCTACCAAGGTGAACCTGTCACAGTTTGCAGTGGACCCGCCAGTCTGGTCGGCGGCCGGGCCCTGTGAGAGCTACTGAGGGAGTCAGTTTCTAAATCACATTCATTAGCGCAGATACCTACAAATAGCGTGGTTTCCTATTTTTATTTCTATATCAATCAATAACGAAGGCGGGTTTCCTCCCTGTCCCAATTAGTGCGGTTTCTTTTTATTGACAGGTTCCTCTATTACTTTGTATTATTAAGAATAC
Organism: Ostrinia nubilalis; assembly: GCF_963855985.1. Taxonomy (NCBI): domain Eukaryota; kingdom Metazoa; phylum Arthropoda; class Insecta; order Lepidoptera; family Crambidae; genus Ostrinia; species Ostrinia nubilalis. The sequence continues at coordinate 44,928 of NC_087111.1, read as the reverse complement.
GTTTTTGCAGACTTTTATGGAATATGGTGGTTCATAAATTAATGTTTGAAGTAAGTAGGTAATAGGAATTTATATTCGAATGGTTGATAGTCATTGATATTAAATAAAAGTTTATTGATTTTGTCAATGAAATTGTCCAATACCTACTGGTGGAGTGAGTGTAGGTATAGGAATAGCTGAGTCAGCAACCTTGGGGGCCAAGGACAGCTGGTACCGGAATAACTACTGCTCGCCGGGACCCCAACATCGAGTGTAATTTCCTTAGCTCCAATCAATCATTATTACGAAAAGATATTATCACAATTAAGTTCCTGAAGTTTCCAAGGCCATGACTGAGTTATAGAGTCGTTGAAGATCTATTCGAAAGATATTTAAAACTCGCATCAATTTGGTTTTACTTTTTTTAATCTATCTAATTAACTTGGTAAATTAAGTAAGACTTGTAGCACTACACGATGCAATAAAGCCTCGATTAATTGGAACAAATACATTTAAAACATGAAACTTATCTCAACGTGACTGCCTACTGTTTGTAGAAGTGATCCAATTTGCACAGCCTCTCCTCTACCTGTCCTCGGCGACGTGCACATGCACAAATAACGTAAGCTCCTGGGACTCTGTGCCTTATCGCTATCAAAAGCAAACAATCCTTGAAATATATATCTTAGAATCAGCAACATTTGAAATGATTTCCAGCGGCACCTTAGTTTCTAACGACCTTCACATACACAACGCGAACACACGCAAAAACAACATGATTTACTTCGATGTCAACAAAAACTAAAGCAAAAATGTCTCATCTCTAACTCACAGGTTTGATTTAACCTGTAAAATGACTTGCTGATTATTTGTTAATCGCTACATTTGCTAAGTTAGAATACTAAACAATGTTCGTTTGTTTCCGTCGATGTTCATGATTCGTGACTTCGTGTAATGTGTTCGTCGATATTTTGTTTGTTATCGCCAAATCAAAATACCTACCCAGTTAACTAGAATTGTAAAACGTAGGCTGATACCCACAGGTACTATCATCAGCCGGCTTATTCTCAAAGGTCCAAAATGTTCTCAAAGGCTCTTTAAAAAAATAAAGTTCATACATTGATTCCCAACGGATCCACGAGTTCGACAGTCGTTTTTTAGCATTTTCTTGGTATATTTTAATAATTTAATGGACAAAGAAGAACAATAGAGTCGTGGACCTTTGGGAATAAGTTTTTTTCCTGTGGCAACACTACCGCTAACAGCTGATTTGAACTTGTCCCAATTTATTTACTGATTTTTATTTAATTTAATATCATAAAAGGTCTCTAAACTCATCACTGTTACTGTTTTATGTAATTATAAGTGAAATAACGTTTAAATCTGTGTATTGCATTGTGTTTATGGTGCAAATTGTGCAAATACTTAGGACCGATTTGACAGTGCAATTACGAAAATATTACGTTGGATTTTGTTAACATTGTTCTATCTTTCGAAACAGGTACCTATTTGTTTTATATTTACAACAGTAGTGCATATTTTAGAAACGAAATACTATTATTGTGACCTTATACTGTCACCCGCGTAAGAGGTTATATTTACGGTCTACATTTTTGTCAACCTCCAATTATTGATCAATTGATCCTTTGGCATTTACATTTTAATACTTTATTATTTACCAAAAGAAACAATGCTTACACGTAAAGCCTTTGCTCGCCGGGAGGAGTCCCAACTCCAACTGGCTTTGAGAGATTTGAAGGCAGCCAAAGACTTGATTGAGCAATTAAATAGGGAAAGAGAGGACAATGAGAGGGAGCTGATGGATGTGTGGGATAAAAACAAGCATTTAAAGAAAGAGATGGCTGAGCTGCACACCAACTATGAGACAATTGTAGAGGAACGGAATAGGCTACAATTAATCATTGACGGGTTTGGTGAGTGCAATGAAGAGTACGTACACAACCTCAGACGTATGACCATCATGAAACAAGACCTTTATGATGCTCACAGCCATATCGAATTAATGGAAGCTGAAAGAGAAGCCTGCACAGCCACCAAAACCCAAATCATGTTTGACGAGTTAGTCGGTAGTGCGCCCAGCCTGACCCAAACTGCATCTGACAAACAATTAATTACCATAGACCTAACTTGTGATAATACTTTAAACAATACTCCTGTATGTGGTAAGATTGTCAGATGCAGTAAAAATAAATTTAAAAAGTATGTAAAAATTAGTAATTATATTAAAAAAACAAATAAGTTGATTAAAAAACAAAAATGCTTATATAACAAAGTAAACTATATAAATGAGAGACAGCGTCTAAAGAATGAGCTTGACATATGTTCCACAATGTTAGAGAATAGTGTACTGAAATATGAACATGATGTCGAAAACCTAGAATATAAATTATGTAATCTTAAGAAATCTTTGAACACAATGTCTGAACGGTATCAATGTACAAAAAAAGAGTGTGATGAACATTTCCAGGCTTTGAAAAAATTTATATCTAATTGCAACTGTCAAAATTCTATCCTATTGGATGAATCTTGTACAGATAGTTTTCAGTCTGGTTGTGAGTCACCACCTACTCTAAACACCCTAAACAAAGACTACTGTCCTAGGATATCACACACATTTACCAGCGGCTCCCCAACTAAAAATATTGAAAAAACCAACATAGTAATGTTCAGTGATGAGTTAGGCAAAAATATGGGCCAACTTATTAATAGTTACTTGGGACAAAGTGTAATCAACCATTGTTTACCGGGTGCTTCCTATTTACAAATTATGAGAAAAATAACAAATTATTCGTTCTCAATAAATACCACATTAGTAATTTTAATAGGAAATAGGGGCAATGTAGGCAAAAAAGACCTACTAAATATTTTTGATAGCTTATGTTTACTTAATGTAGATAAAATAATTTTGTTCACATTCCCCTACAGTAGAAGCTTGCCACAGGAGAAAATTGAAAAAATTATTTTCAATCAACTACTGTCTCATTTTAACTTAAATAAACTGTTTCATGAAAAACAATATGGGTTCACAAAAGGGAAAAGTACGACCGATGCAGGGGTTGCTCTTATCAAACACATTTTCGATGCTTGGCAGGAGAAAAAGGATGCTATTGGTGTATTTTGTGACTTATCGAAGGCGTTTGACTGTGTTGATCATCAAACTCTGTTATTTAAGCTAGAACATTATGGCGTATCAGGCAAGGCCTTAAGCCTATTACACTCTTACCTCTCAGACAGATTACAAAAAGTAAATATTCACGGAACTAACTCTTCGGGCGCCCCCCTAAAAATGGGAGTGCCCCAAGGCTCAATACTGGGACCATTGCTCTTTCTGATTTATATAAATGATCTACCTTTTTATTCAAAGGACCTTTGTGAGATAGTATTATTTGCTGATGACACTTCTTTAATTTTTAAAACTGACAGGCGTCAGGAAATATTTGACGACGTGAATAATGCTCTTTCCAAAGTATTAGACTGGTTTACAACTAATAATTTGCTATTAAACGCAAAAAAAACTAAATGTTTAAAATTCACTATGCCTAATGTCAAACAAGTTAATACTAATATTACAGTAAATAATGAACGCATTGAACTGATAAACTCTACTGTCTTTCTAGGTATTACCCTAGACTGTAAATTACAATGGGGCCCCCATATTGCTGCCTTGGCGGGAAGACTTAGTTCAGCTGCCTTTGCGGTGAGAAAGATCAGAAACTTGACTGATGTTGAAACAGCAAGGCTTGTATATTTTAGTTATTTTCATAGTATTATGTCTTATGGTCTTTTACTGTGGGGCTCAGCAGCAGACATAGAATCAATTTTCATTTTACAGAAAAGAGCTGTTCGGGCAATATACGGTCTTAAACCACGTGACTCGCTTAGAGAAGTTTTTAAAGAAATCAATATATTGACTGTGGCTTCGCAATACATATTTGATAACATTATGTATGTCCGTAAACATATACATTTATTTACTAAGAAAAGTGACGTCCACTCATTTAACACGAGACATAAGAATAAACTTGCTGTTCCATCATTTAGGTTGCATAAGATAGGTAATTCATTCTTGGGGAAATGTATTACCATATTTAACAAAATACCACACAACCTTGTCGAATTGCCAATAAACAAATTTAAGATACATATAAAAAATACCCTTATGTCCAAAGGGTACTACAAGGTTCGAGACTATATTGATGACAAGGATGCGTGGTCAGTTCAGTCTGCACATATTTGATGTACTTAAATTTGACTATTCTTACCGTTAGATAATTCCTGGCAATAAGTGGTGACTGAGTTTGTTCCGGCGTTTCTTCTCAGCACTTGCCATATGTTTGTCTCGAAGCGCTGGTAGGGCCCAAAAGATAAGGAGACATGTAAAGTGCCCCATAAGGGCTACCTTTTCTTTTTTTATTATTTTCTATTGACGTTCATAAGTGCCACTTGTGGTCTAAACTGAATAAATATTTTTTGATTTTGATTTTGATTTTGATAAGCCCATCAGCCCACCATAATTAGAATAGTACATAAACTAAAAAGATTATGGTGAGGAATAATTGATTATGTACCTACCTACCTAGTTAATGATTAGTCATGATGATCGTTGTGTAGCGGCTAGGTGACGTGGAGCTGTTGGTTGCAGGCCCATCCGCGGCATGTCGGCGGTGGTGGTGGGCGCGGGCCCGGCGCACGCGTGCTTCTTCGCCACCTACGAGCACAGCAAGCAGACGCTCGCGCACCTCACCAGGCATCGCCACGAACATCTCACACATGGTAACACTTCCTCTTGCTCGACAGCTTGAATCGACGTGATGCAAATGACATTCCGTGCTCCGAAGAACAACTTAAGAATAGAATAGAAAACTTTATTTGCAAGAAAGGTATACAAGCAGCCAAAACATAGATTCAAATAGACTTAGGCTGTCCTCGTCAGTTTGAGTTGTTAAGTGACAATAGGGTTCCCCGCGTGCTCGAATCAGAAATGAGAAGATTCGCAGGAGGACCAAAGTGACCGACGTAGCCCGCAGAATCGCTAAAATCAGGGCAGATAGCTCGCATGGGCTGGAAGACGGGAGGCGGGCCCCAGTGGACAGACGATCAGGTAAAGGTCGTGGAAAGTACCTGGATGCGGGCAGCTCTGGACCGTTCGTTGTGGAAATCCTTGGGGGAGGTCTTTGTCCAGCAGCAGTAGACATTATTCAGCTGAAACGAACTAGGGTTATGATGATGACCCCAGTTTTCAAAGTCCCAAGATATTCCTACCTTGCTTCTCGAATTTCTCAACTTCGTTACATATTTCTTAACCTTGCTTGGCATATTATCTTGTTTATTAATATAATTATCATAAAGTCGACAGACAGACATCAAAAGTTACGCAACGTACTAGTACATATTATACAGTTTTAATTTTTTTATTGTTCCCTAAAATATTTATAGCGCATTTACAAATGATGTGTTTTTATTATCTAACAATTATAAAAATGATATAGTATTATAGTGTCTCGTGCGACAGAGAGTTTCCTAAAGTTACAAGTTTAGCATACTTATGCATGACGTGACGATGTGCTCATTGTCAAAATTATGTAAAATTATACTGAATTATTGATGTTTCCGACCAAGATGGTATATACCACATGGCACATTTATTATTATGGCTCAATCAGCCGGCAGTCAGACGTGTGTGACGGTACTGTGATCCGAATTGAGGCTTACAATTGACCGAACAAGTAAGATCATGATAAAATTGACTCTTGAGTACACTACAATAGGTGGACTGAGATTGCAGTTACACATGCTCGTATCATAAATTATCATTCATCTATCACATATTTGGTGGTTCTGTGAAGTTGTTATTGTTTTTTTTAATTTGCATGTTTCTTCGCTTTACATTTTTAACGATTGTATTTTTCCCTATTTCCTTTGATTTTAATTGTTATCCCTTGGCGAAACTCCCTAGATGTAGATATTGACTGCCGATCAGTATGCTTTTGATTATAATTATCCCTGAACATGGGCATGAAGTTCTTAAAACTAGCAGAACTGTAAACTGTTTTAATAGTTTCTTACGCGACTGTGACTAATAGGCCGCTAGGCGAACTGGGACATTCAGAAATAAACATGTTGAAAATTTAATGAGTGAAGAATACTGTTGGTTGCAGGTTTGTCCGGCTGCCTGGCCTCGCTCGTGCACGACGCCGTCTCCAACCCCGCTGAAGGTGAGCCTCGAGCTGATCTCTCCCTTATTTCAAATAGATAGACAAATACGGGCCTCAACGCGACATTTTTATATCAGTAACATTACTACTCACAGTACGAGGGCGGTACTGAAAATTTCGGGAATCAAGGAAGTGAAACAACATTACTATTTAAAAATGTATTTATTGCTTTTCAAAGTATTCTCCGCGAAATTTGACACATTTTTCCATACGACGGAACCAATCATTGAAGCAACCATTCCATTCGGAAGTTTGGGTCTCCAAAATGGCCGTTTTGTAGGCGTCCACAGCTTCTTCAGGTGATGAAAATCTCTGACCACGCAATTTATTCTTTATTTTAGGGAAAGTATAAAAATCATTAGGGTTTAGGTCGGGGCTGTATGGCGGATGGTCTAATAATTCTATGTTTTCTTGCTCTAAAAACTCGTTTGTTCTGTGCGCGGTGTGAGAACTCGCATTGTCGTGATGGAGGATAATGCGGCGGTTGCAGTTCTCTTTACGGAGTTCAGAAACGACCTGTGGCAAACAAATGCTAGCATACCATTCTGCATTAACCGTTCTTTGTCCCTCAAGAGGAATAGTCGCAACATGGCCGGTTTTGGAGACAAACGTGGCCACCATTTTTTTTGCAACACTCCGTGAACGAACAATTTTTGTTGGCTTTTACTCATTTTATAACACCCAAACTCTTGACTGGTTTTTTGTTTCGGGTTCGTTCGCGTATATTCAGGATTCGTCACCTGATAAGATGTTGTATACAGCATTTGAGGATCCTGCGTGTAATCTTTCGAGAGTTCTGACGCACCAAGTAACGCGAGCCGCTTTTTGCTCTTCACAGAGCGAATGCGGTATCCATCGGGAAAACAACTTTTTTACACCTAATTGTTCATGCAAGATTATTTGTATTTGACTCATGCCAATGTCTAAAGTTGCCTGAATTTCGCGGTATGTCACATGTCGATCTTCTTCAATCAGCTTACGCACAGCATCAACGTTTTCTTGGGTGACTGCAGTTCTTGGACTACCTTGACGGGGATCATCACTGAGCTTGACACGTCCACGTTGAAATTCAGCAAACCAGCGATAAATTGTGGTTTTGGATGGGGCTTCATTACCAAATGCAGAAATCATCCGGTCAACACACTGTTTTTGTGTTAAACCACTTCAAAAGTCATAATAAATCATCGCTCTTGAATTTTCTCGATTCAATTCCATTTTCTCAACGACTAAACAAATTTGACAAGACCTTGTGATACGACCGAGAATCTTTTTTAAAATAAATAAATGGTATACGATTTATAAAACCCTGGAGTTTGCAATTAAATAGATTTTAATATGACAGGAACAGTGGAAATATTTCATTCCCGATACTTTTAGTGCAGCCCTCGTATGTCGTTACGGCGGCTACAGCTGTGATCATATTATCATATTATTAAGTAGACTCTACTCACTGTGAGTACTCAATAAAAATGTCGCATTAGGAACCGTGTTTCTCAGCCTCTACTCTAATTGAAATGGAACGCGAAAGTCATCTCTTCTCACATTTCTCTTAACTCTCTTCTCCTATTCGCTCGTGTTCACCACATAGATTCCTTTCTGGATACCTATTAGAATACTCCATTAACATTGAACCGTGACCTGCGCTTGAATAATAACTGTGTACGATAACTACGATAGTAAACAGTTGACGCAGTTGACGTCAGCAGAATTCAAACAACTCAACTTTTTGGGAAACATAAAAACAATATGACTTAATCCGGTTCTACGACTAAAGTTTCTTTCAACATGTTCGTCACACAATGAAGGTGTTAAATTGTCTAAATATTTATGACGTGTAACGACATTATTTCTTGTGTTAACGTATTATACGTTTGTTGTACGAGTTGACTTCTGTAATATGCGTCAATCCCCCTTATAAAAAGTTATACTAGCGTTGACTCTAGTTTAAATTGATATTTAGTATGGAAATGTCATACTCCAGCGAGATTATTAAAGTGAACTCTAACCCCGCTTTGACATAGATCATGGATTCCGACCTCTTTGACTAGACTAGTTGCACACTGAACTGCTGCGAATCGCGATGATCCAGAGCGTGCTATCTGCCACGCATAGGGTCATACGCGAATGTCGGAGTCATGCTGCACTTGACGCGTTTCAATAATCTATGCTGTAGTCTCTGTTCAAGAGGCAACTCGGATAAGAATGAATATGTATTATTTGGGTTTGTCGAAAACTACGGTTTAGTATAATATGAAAGACTAGCGGCCGCCCGCGACTTCGTACGCGTGGATCCCGTTTTACCCCCTTCACCTATCTTACGCGGTTTAGATTTTATCATACAAATGTTTTTTCCCGCTAACTCCCGATCCCGTGGGAATTTTGCAATATCCTGTTGTAACTAAGCTTTAAGTTTACTAAGGTACCTGCATGCCTTTCAAGCGTCTAACTTAAGCGGTTTGGATTTTTCATACAAAAGGATTTTCCCGCTAATTCCCATTCCCGTGGGAAGTTCGGGAATTCCTTTCTTAGTGCACCTCTACGGTACCTAAGCTACGTCCCTTCCAAATTTCAAGTGCCTACGTTTAATAACCGTTTAGGCTGTGCGTTGATATGTCAGTGAGTCAGTCAGTTTCTTCTTTTATACAGGGTGTTAGGTAAATGGGTATATGAGCCGACACTAGCCCATGTTAACATATGCATATAAATGGTATGGTGAAGTCAGAAAATTGATATCTTCATTTTAATTATTTTAATTTTCATACAAATCGGATTTTATCAATTTTTTTTGTATGAAAATTAAAAAAATTAAAATGATGATATAAAATTTCTGACTTCACCATACCATTTATATGACCATGTTAACATGGGCTAGTGTCGGCTCATATACCCATTTACCTAACACCCTGTATATTTAGATAAATAGATAAATACATTGATGTCATTAGTTCCGTCAAACGTATAATATGACAAATGGATGATTGGTGTAAAATCAGAATATTTTTCATGCAAAAACTTTAAATGGTGGGTTGTCCTTTGACCATACATAACACTATTCACTATCCTGGTCAAAGGTCAAATCGCTTAAGAAATCTGTGTTTCTTTAGATTTGTTCGTGACTTGGAATATATTATTATGGTTATTGTCGCCAAAACATTTCATTATCTATGTGCAGTATTGCTACAATTACCACGATACGGATAGTGTTGTGGCCACTTAAGTAGCTATTTATAACTTCTCTATCGTCTCGCGCGTTTGTTTTGACATCATCATTATCGTTCAACTCATGCTTGTCGGTTGTCCACTGCTGAGGATAGTTTGGATTTGGAACTGTCGGTAGCGAGATACAATGTGGTCCGCTCCGCATCACTACCGTTTAGAAATCGAGGTCATTAGCGAAAATACTGGAATTTTAGCTTATTTCTAGATCATTAAAAATATGATGAACCGACAGCTTCATTGAACACTTATTAATAGTTCAATTTTCAGTAGGAACGTTGAAAAAAACAACTCAGTTTCCATTCCATATTTAGTCTCTGATGACAGGTATCAGCATTAAATATTTTGTTTACAAACAAGCTTACGATTATCACAACTATTTAATCATCACGAATCTGATTGTAGCCGAGGAAATCCTTTATTAATTTTCTTTATCGAATCTCGTAAAGGATAATTTTAGAAACTCAAATATCGAGTTTAAATTTTCAGCCAAATGCACCCCTAAGCTCGTGTTTAATCTAAATTACAATAACTTTCATCGATGGGCATCGCTATGAAAATAAATATTGAAGAAAGGCTGAATAAAACCGTGAAATGTGTCCGATCGCAAGAACCTTGAAGTGTAGTTACGCTTCGGAAAATTATTTATTGATACAGTACGTACCAACATGTTTGTAACTGCGTGTTGCGCTTGGAAGTTTATGTAGCAATGTAGTTTGCTATATTAAAGACCCCGTTAACCATTTATAACATTAAGTTTCTAATGATTCCTACTGGTTAAAATATAATTTAGCTAATTCTCATTAGGTCTGACTTTTCTTTGGTCGTATAAAGGCAAAACTACTACAGTTGCCTTGAGAAAGCGTAAATCGTCGTAGATAATTATCATTTGGAACACAAAACAGTATTGGCATATATTGTAGCTAATGATAATATGTAAATACCTACTTAAGGTGGCAGATAATGTACTAACTCCAACGCAATCTATGGCTCTATCTCAACATTGACAGTTGCCTCTCTCATCTCCATATCACTACTCTTTCCTTCCTCTTTATTTTTGACCAGGAAAAGTAATTACACTAGGGGCTTATCTAAAAGTATCTTATTAGCACTAAGTATTACTATCAAATGTTACCAAATACCGCCATCACAATGATCACATAATTTATTTAATTTATCCGTCTTCTTATGAATCCACGTTGCAGATGTTTTTATGTAAATGATTTGATTGAACTAATCGCCGCGGCAGTGGGGGCGTGGGGCGAGCAGTCGCGACAAGCACAACTCGCTACTTACTGGTCGGTTTTCCTCGTGTGTGCGCTTCTAGGAAGCCGTGATGCAATTAGTCGTAACGAGACGCCGCGCGCGGGCAGATTTCCAATGCACTATGAATGGCGGAACCCGCGCAACTCTCATAGGTTAGAAATGATAGCGATGTATGATTCGCGCCCGCTTTCCTCTGCCTACTCTGTGGGGCTATCGGCGATCTATGTATGTGGGACGGTTATACCACATGACGCGCCAAATGTAGAGCTCATGATATGATAGCAATGAAAAATATAAAAAATCCCTTTAATCACATCACATTACACAATTTATTATTTAAATTATTTATGCAAAAAGTACTGAACAGAATCTGATGAAAGCTTAGGACAGATGTTATCTTTCAATCCAGTCGATGGCGAGGCGGACCGCTAGTCACAATTTTAAAATCTTTGTCACTAATAAATCACTAGGTATATCATCATTAACCGCCTTCAGGCGGAACAGCGCCTTGTCCTCCAAGTTTGAAATCAATACAATAGTTGTCATCATAAATAATGCACGGCGTGTTGAGCCAACAGACTGGCAGCCTGTTGTGGGAACCGCGCCACATCCTCCGGCGCCGTCAACACGGGAAGCTCTGAGTCAACACTGCATGCACCATCTCCGCACTTGTTCTTATGAGGATAATACTGCATTTAATTGTTCGGCATTCTTTCACAAGTTGTTGTCTAAATTCCATTGAACTTAATGTCAACCTTTGTTGTTGCGATTACTACATATACTTATTCTTGGCGGTTACATTTGTTCATCGAAGTCATATTTTTCCTGAAAAAATCGCATAATACTCGTACATAGCTCACTAATTTAATAAAATAAAATAAAATAAAATAAAATAAAATAATTTCGCGTTAATAGACTTTTATCTTTTCATATACATTTTATAAATACTGAGATGTGAAACGAGGTTAGGTAAAAGTAAGTCATACCGGTCGCTATAAATACATAACTTTTAATTGTGTCGTCTAGACGTATCGATCTTAGCTCTTAAACGTTCAACTCTTTGCTGAGTGAATAGTAGGTTTTGCTTCAGCATCAGGTCGTCATGATTCAGCTCTCGATTCAGAGCTAACTTCAAGATAGAGACTGATGAAGAGTTTACGCTCATTCTCCTGAATAAGCCACAGAGAACAGAATATCTATTGTCATTTTTAAATTCAAGCACTGAAACACGCAAATACCTTAAATGCTTACCTGATCTGATTGGAAGTGGCACAGCGATAGTAGATTTTACATCTTTGATCTTATAGTGTCATTGCGAAGCGACCTTAACCACTCTCCTGATAATTGTCGTCGGGGAGACCCTAATGTTTGAGGCCGTTCACACCATCGCTTATCGCGGCTCTTATCGGTGGGACCTCAGCCTTATCTATGTGGGTAAGGTTATTATTACTCGCCTCGTCTGCCACTCGAGTAAACACCATGCGCGGGTCACTGATTGCAAACATCCTAATGTCCGATTTTACTTGTTATTATTTACCTTAGACTCCAGGCCGTTGCTAGTCTAGCTAGACCTTCGCTACAGATCGGAAACGAAGAGAAACAAACATTTCTAGTTCCATTGCCTTAGTATGTAGTAGATTTCTATAACTCATGGGTATAGAAAGATCTAATAGAATTTACTTTAATTTAGGTACATTGCACAAAACGGAGACATAAAATAAGTATGTGCATTGCATCATAAAATTACGCCAGCTATAGGCTACAGCTACATGTGTACGTTCTTTCTGATCTGTTGGGAATTCCCTATCCCAATTGATAATACCTATTCATATTCCTAGAACACAAAATCTTTTATGCTTAAAATCTGATCGTAAGATAGGTAATTAAAATTTCCTCATGCAGCAAAGAGGAAAAATATGACGGTCTAAACGAATCTAGATTCACCTACAACTCGGTCAAGTTAACTGCGCACCTGGCTGGACAGCGACTGTCCCTCGCACTTACCCGCGCACCTCCCCTCGTTCGCCCTGTCCTTATCAGAGCGTTGATGTGAGGTCACGGCAGCCAGATGCGCTGTTAACTCGATCGGGTAGTAATTTCATAGCTTTCCGGATAGAATTCTGAAATGTGATTGTTTTCCCAGTACGATTTGTGTTCGAAGATTTGAATGGGGCGCACTTGCCACTTCTATTTTGACTAGTGACTTGAGGAACTCTTTAAAACATTAGTTGATTTGTTAGTGTTGTATTAATGAGGGCTATCGTTTTAGCGCTCACCAGTTAGCGCCACTGTAGACTAAGGTCCTGTCACTTGCTAGTAGCGAAGACGGTGGCACCAACTTGTGAGCGCTAAAGTGGTAGGAGGACTATCGCATTTGCACTCATCAAGATGGCGCCACTGTAGAGTAAGGTCCTGTCACTTGCTAGTAGCGAAGACAGTGGCACCAACTTGTGAGCGCTAAAGTGGTAGGAGGACTATCGCATTTGCACTCATCAAGATGGCGCCACTGTAGAGTAAGGTCCTGTCAATCGCCAGGGGTGCCAACTGTTAATTATAAAAACGATAGCCCTCATTGTTTGGCTATTTGTTTCCAGTGGTGAAGCAGCGGCTGCAGATGCTGAACTCGCCGTACCGCGGCGTGTGGGAGTGCGCGCGCCACGTGTACCGCGCCGAGGGCCTGCGCGCCTTCTACCGCTCCTACGCCACGCAGGTCGCCATGAACGTGCCCTTCCAGGTCAGTGACTTCCACATCATCATCATCATTTCAGCCATAACACGTCCACTGCTGAACGAGACTATTCCCACCGCTGCAACTCCTGTGTAGCCAGAATCTACAGCTTGACCGCCAATAAAAACCCAACCAGTGAAGGTCCAGTTTGAGCTTGCTGCCCCATTGGCTGTCAGTTATACCAATTGCACTTCTGCTTGATAATCGTCGGGCCAGGCCTCGGGCTATGTCAGCGACTTCAATTCTCTCTAGTTTATGGATCTCCTCATTTCTGATCGATCTTGTAAAGAAACACCATTCACCTTTTATCAATAGCACCCCTCAGCTCTACACTAAAAAACGTCGATTTCTAATATACTTGTAACACAAATCATCAATCCCTTTCGTGGAGCTAATTCTTGCGCTGCTTCTTCTAAGCACTGGGCCATTTATTGTCCCAAAGCAGTGGCAGGGTTAATACTTGCAAAAATAAAATGAGTTTTATGAGTTTTTTAACGTGATGTCACCGTTTCCCGGCAGGCGCTGCACTTCGTGACGTACGAGTGGTGCCAGGCGGCGCTGAACCCGGCGCGCGCGTACGACCCGGTGGCCCACGCGCTCAGCGGAGCCTGCGCGGGCGCGCTCGCCGCCGCCTCCACCACGCCGCTCGACGTCTGCAAGACCGTGCTCAACACGCAGGTGGGTGCGGCCTGTGTCCCGCAGGCCCGGGTGACGTGGTGGAGCGGTGTAGTGACGTACGAGCCGCCTCCACCACGCCGCTCGACGTCTGCAAGACCGTGCTCAACACGCAGGTGGGTGCGGCCTGTGTCCCGCAGGCCCGGGTGACGTGGTGGAGCGGTGTAGTGACGTACGAGCCGCCTCCACCACGCCGCTCGACGTCTGCAAGACCGTGCTCAACACGCAGGTGGGTGCGGCCTGTGTCCCGCAGGCCCGGGTGACGTGGTGGAGCGGTGTAGTGACGTACGAGCCGCCTCCACCACGCCGCTCGACGTCTGCAAGACCGTGCTCAACACGCAGGTGGGTGCGGCCTGTGTCCCGCAGGCCCGGGTGACGTGGTGGAGCGGTGTAGTGACGTACGAGCCGCCTCCACCACGCCGCTCGACGTCTGCAAGACCGTGCTGCAAGAAAGGATTTTTTTCCTGGCGGCTTGGTGACTGGAATTGAACCGCCACCGGTGCAGACGGAGAAGATGGTGAATTGTCTGCACGTGAAAAAGAGGTTGTCCGGCTTGCAGAAATTTATATAAGTTACCGTTCCTTGTGTGAAATTAAAAAATGTAAATAAAACAGCTCCCTCTCAATTGACACAATTTATTTTTATCTCGTATACTCGTATATAGTTCACAATTATGATATTATAATAACTACTGTAATAGTGCCAATCTCAAGGGATTCAGGGTCGTTAAATAGGTTCGGTTTGGTGAATATTATTGCCACTACAAATTTCTTAAAACTCAGCCTAAATATTAAAAGACTCTACTAGTTAAGATAACTGCGCGATGTCAGGTCGGAAAGACTCCTACTTGAAGGATGGAAAAGTGGGTACCTTGGAAGCCATGCGGTTATAAGCCGTTACCCTGAACGTTCCTCTCTTCTTCCGGGGTCCAACGGGTCTCGCACACTTTTAGGTTACAAGCAGCGTCCTCCACGGCCTCAAGCGCGCAGTGCCAGATGAAGCTCTTGCATCTCTTTGACAGGTAAGCGTTCAAACTCTTGCAGAGACAGAGGTTTGATGACAAGGAGGAAATGCGAAGAGATCAGCAGTTCAGAAAGGAGTAATAATTATAGAAATCAATATGAAATATTGAAATATCTAAAATATGAAATGTAAAATCGTAAAATATGAAATCTATGAAATCCCGCATGAAGACCGTTCGCTAATCTGAGCTTCACTCACAGTCTTCAGCATCCCAATACCCTCAACCGAACAGGATTTAGGGAATTTCTCATGTGTGATCATTTTAAATTATATTATGAAATTATCGTGGATGCATTCTGCAACACACGATTTAAAACACAGGGGATTACATCCCCGAAAATAATAAAATTGCGGTTGCGCAAGATCGACCAAAATTCCAAAGTGACTTGACAGCTCAACTGACAGCCTGCGAGTCATTGACATCGCAAGACGTTTCGTTTCGCCGCTTAGGTAAAAAGCAAATACCAACAAAAACCATGACGAAAACAATCTCCCGAACACCGAAAATACTCCATTAAAAAATAGAACAATCAAAACAAAAACATTAGGAAACGTTTCAATAAAATATATTTGAATTGACTGAGCAAAAAGCGCCATCTATTGCAAATTAATTCAAAATCACGCCAATAGATGTCGCCAGTGGCATCCTTAATCCAAATATCGAGAAGAAATATCAATTTGTGAAAACAGCCAAAACTGCAACGCTACAATACCCTCCCCCCTAGACATTCGCACGGAGAAAGAATCTGAGCTGCCCTCAGCGAACTACAAACTGAAAAAGAAAAAACAAAATGTGTCTAAACGCAGAAAGACCCCAAAAAGAAAACAGGGTTCCAGCAGAAACTTCCACTGAAAAAAAAAATCGAGAAAACAAACAACGAGTTGTAGGGTATGCTGACATAACAGGAACAAACTGACTTTTCACTAAGCAAAACAAACCAGATGAAAACCAACTACCAGGACTGATGTTCTTCAAACCTAAAACAATCTCTGCTGTCCGAGCATAAATAAAACCCAACACTAACATACAATCATCTTTCATACTTCTCTTTCATACCTGTAAGCATCAGTTTCAAATTACACTGCTTGCCACCTACATTCAAAATTCCCCATAGAGTCCCAACTGTGAACCAGTGGTACTCGAATCCCCAATAACGTTGTAAGGCTATTTCGGCCATTACTAACATATTTTCTGGAATAGCCATCCAGTGGGCCCTAGGGAAAGTGTATATTTCAACACATGTCATCCCTAGAAAAAATGTCTGGGTTAAAAAACCACAGAACAAAAATGTCGCTGGCCACAATATAAATTGGACGTCATCGCAACAAAACACAAAACACAGGGAATAGTGCATAGAAGCACATGATGTCATCCCTGGAAAAGACAAAACAAACGAGGCATGTATATAGGGGATACATAGCACTCAAACAAAACAAAAACAAAAACACAGAGATAAAATCTCTGGAAAAAAAAAATCTGAACTTTTAAGTTACAGATAAAGCACCGAGGCAAAACTGTAGCAGATACCCGACAACTCGATTGTGTCCATAAAAAATTTTGCTATAAAAGAATCTATCAAATTCCCAACAGAAAAACTACACAATACGATTGTGTCAAAAAAAAATTCTAAAAACTAAACTCAAGTTAGTTACCAAAGTTACCAAAGCAAAGTACCTACCTACCCAGAAATAAAAAATCCTAAGTCCTACGACTGAGAACCTTGGCATAACAATAATTTAAAAAAAAACTTCCTTAAAAAAGGTAGCCTAATAAAATCATTTTTGAAAAAAAAAAAATATGTGGCAAAAATATTTTCCAAAAGTTATAAGAAAAATTATTAATCTCATTTATACAAATTTTAGAGAATGGCACTTTACTAAGAATTAATAACTTTGAATTGTTATCAAAACCAAAAAATAATCAATTAAGTTATTCCCGTATAAAAATCAACAAGTTAGTAGGTGTACCCACAAACAACTCACTAGCCAGTTATAACATTATGTACCAAACCTAATACACTGCAGTATAATGCCTAAATAACTATTAGGTATAACTGTATTAAATTATCAAAATTAAGCCAAATTAAATTAATTAAAATTTCAAATAAAAATTATAATAATAAGCTAACATTATGTAATGCAAAATATGTAATGTGTACTAGGCAACATGAAATAAAAGTTATATGTCCATATTGACACAAAAGCAAATTGTTACCTAAGTACATAAACAATAATTAAAGATTTTAGTTAGCATTATGTAACAAAATATCCGGGTAGGTACTTTAAAATACATTATGTACTTACTTATTATTAGTACAAATGAATAAACACTAAAATTAAAACTAAAACTGTGTTTGTCTTGTATGAAAAAACAAAATAATTAAAGTAAGTAACTAAAAGTTATAAGCTATAAAGCCCAAAAGCAGTGTAGGTATAAAATAAATATAACCTAACAAAAAAAATGTTACTTACTTGTCCCAACATAATATACAAATAAGAGTTGCAACACAAAAAATATGTAACCTAACATCATGTAAACTAACCTCATATAGAGTAGTACGCTCTGTTATAATGGTTAACATAATAATATGTAAAAAGTTGACAACCAAAAAAAAATTATGTGGGCATCACAAATAAAATAAATTACAACAAAAATAAACAAGACAAACAACAGCACACACATGAGAGATTCCCTAATAAAAAAATGTTTAACAACAAAATAGAAGTGTATGAGCGGATAGTCAGCACACAATGTTGCTTCTATTATTGGCTTTCCACCCATAAACTTCATAAAAAATAATGTGGCAATAATAAACAACAAAAGATGGGCGCCACTGCAAGAAAGGATTTTTTCCTGGCGGCTTGGTGACTGGAATTGAACCGCCACCGGTGCAGACTGAGAAGATGGTGAATTGTCTGCACGTGAAAAAGAGGTTGTCCGGCTTGCAGAAATTTATATAAGTTACCGTTCCTTGTGTGAAATTAAAAAATGTAAATAAAACAGCTCCCTCTCAATTGACACAATTTATTTTTATCTCGTATACTCGTATATAGTTCACAATTATGATATTATAATAACTACTGTAATAGTGCCAATCTCAAGGGATTCAGGGTCGTTAAATAGGTTCGGTTTGGTGAATATTATTGCCACTACAAATTTCTTAAAACTCAGCCTAAATATTAAAAGACTCTACTAGTTAAGATAACTGCGCGATGTCAGGTCGGAAAGACTCCTACTTGAAGGATGGAAAAGTGGGTACCTTGGAAGCCATGCGGTTATAAGCCGTTACCCTGAACGTTCCTCTCTTCTTCCGGGGTCCAACGGGTCTCGCACACTTTTAGGTTACAAGCAGCGTCCTCCACGGCCTCAAGCGCGCAGTGCCAGATGAAGCTCTTGCATCTCTTTGACAGGTAAGCGTTCAAACTCTTGCAGAGACAGAGGTTTGATGACAAGGAGGAAATGCGAAGAGATCAGCAGTTCAGAAAGGAGTAATAATTATAGAAATCAATATGAAATATTGAAATATCTAAAATATGAAATGTAAAATCGTAAAATATGAAATCTATGAAATCCCGCATGAAGACCGTTCGCTAATCTGAGCTTCACTCACAGTCTTCAGCATCCCAATACCCTCAACCGAACAGGATTTAGGGAATTTCTCATGTGTGATCATTTTAAATTATATTATGAAATTATCGTGGATGCATTCTGCAACACACGATTTAAAACACAGGGGATTACATCCCCGAAAATAATAAAATTGCGGTTGCGCAAGATCGACCAAAATTCCAAAGTGACTTGACAGCTCAACTGACAGCCTGCGAGTCATTGACATCGCAAGACGTTTCGTTTCGCCGCTTAGGTAAAAAGCAAATACCAACAAAAACCATGACGAAAACAATCTCCCGAACACCGAAAATACTCCATTAAAAAATAGAACAATCAAAACAAAAACATTAGGAAACGTTTCAATAAAATATATTTGAATTGACTGAGCAAAAAGCGCCATCTATTGCAAATTAATTCAAAATCACGCCAATAGATGTCGCCAGTGGCATCCTTAATCCAAATATCGAGAAGAAATATCAATTTGTGAAAACAGCCAAAACTGCAACGCTACAGTGCTCAACACGCAGGTGGGTGCGGCCTGTGTCCCGCAGGCCCGGGTGACGTGGTGGAGCGGTGTAGTGACGTACGAGCCGCCTCCACCACGCCGCTCGACGTCTGCAAGACCGTGCTCAACACGCAGGTGGGTGCGGCCTGTGTCCCGCAGGCCCGGGTGACGTGGTGGAGCGGTGTAGTGACGTACGAGCCGCCTCCACCACGCCGCTCGACGTCTGCAAGACCGTGCTCAACACGCAGGTGGGTGCGGCCTGTGTCCCGCAGGCCCGGGTGACGTGGTGGAGCGGTGTAGTGACGTACGAGCCGCCTCCACCACGCCGCTCGACGTCTGCAAGACCGTGCTCAACACGCAGGTGGGTGCGGCCTGTGTCCCGCAGGCCCGGGTGACGTGGTGGAGCGGTGTAGTGACGTACGAGCCGCCTCCACCACGCCGCTCGACGTCTGCAAGACCGTGCTCAACACGCAGGTGGGTGCGGCCTGTGTCCCGCAGGCCCGGGTGACGTGGTGGAGCGGTGTAGTGACGTACGAGCCGCCTCCACCACGCCGCTCGACGTCTGCAAGACCGTGCTCAACACGCAGGTGGGTGCGGCCTGTGTCCCGCAGGCCCGGGTGACGTGGTGGAGCGGTGTAGTGACGTACGAGCCGCCTCCACCACGCCGCTCGACGTCTGCAAGACCGTGCTCAACACGCAGGTGGGTCTAGGGCTGGTGTAGGAGCTGCGCATAGAGATCTAGAGAGATGCCAACTAATGCGCCGAGTTCGAAACCCAGTGTCGCATTAGAAATTCACATACACAAAGTAATCAAAATAAAAACAACACATTGCATTGAGTGCGACTAAAGCCTGGTCCGTGAGCACGTAGAATTTTGTCCAGTGACCCCAAGCCACCCATCCTTATCGCTCGCGCGTAATTATGTTGCTGTCGCGCTCGCAACCTCACTGCGGGCCCCCATCGGACAGTCGCGCGAGCGATAAGGATGGGTAGCTTGGGGTCATTGGACAAAATTCTACGTGCTCACGGACCAGGCTTTATACGTTCGCATACTACATTGAGACGACATGACCGGCAACGGGCAGTTAACACTGTTGCCGATAGTACAGCACCATTACATGCGCAGTGACGTACAATGAATGTACTCAACGTTCGAATAATCTTTAGTACTACGCAAGCAATGTAAACTGTTTGTTACATTAAGCCATGTATTCATTAGGCAACATTTGTTGATAAACTGTTTATGACTAGTGTGAAACAAGTTTACCATAAACACAGGTTTCTGAAACTTGGCCGTCCACACTTGCTCTCCACTCATAGCGGGGAGCACGGCAACATGTATCATAAACATTGTTTCATCACCTATGTTTATAGACTGTTTATAAACTGTTTACAGAGATGATGAAACATTATGAAACATTGTTTATGAACAGTTTATAAATAGTGTTTATCAACAAATGTTGCCTAATGAATACATGGCTTTATGATGCATCATTGCCGTCACGAGCAATGTGTTCTGTTTTTGGGCATATTGCTGCGACACTGGCCCCGCCCACTTTTCACATCTCCCTTCAGTTTGTGATCTGTGTGGCAGGAGGCGGCGGCGCGCGCGGACGGGCTGCTGGAGGCGGCGTCGGCGGTGCTGCGCGCGACGGGCCCACTGGGCTTCTTCAAGGGCGTGCAGGCGCGCGTGCTGTACCAGATGCCCGCCGCCGCCATCTGCTGGCTCACCTACGAGACCATCAAGCACGCGCTCGCCAAGGTAAGTCCTACCCCTCCGCCCCTCTCCCGAGTATAGCTGTTCTGAAGTCCGCTAGAAGATGCAATCTCGTGCAATGACCCCGAGCTACCTGTCCTTATCGCTCGCGCGTAATTATATTGCTATTGCTGGTAGAACCCAAAAGATAAGGAGACATGTAAAGTGCCCCATAAGGGCTACCTTTTCTTTTTTATTATTTACTATATTTTGACGTTCATAAGTGCCATTTGTGGTCTAAACTGAATAAATATTTTTGATTTTGATTTTTGATTTTGTCGCGCTCGCTCACTCACTACGGCCGCCCGTCGTACGGCGAGTGTGCGAGCGCGACAGCAATGTAATTACGCGCGAGCGATAAGGACAGGTAGCTTGGGGTCATTGTAAGTAATTCGATCTGCTCCGACTCGGATTTTATCAATCATCCTTTTAAAATTCCTTGAAGTGCAAAACTCGACACATTGTTAATTGTGTCGTGTCTTTTGTATATTTCTTTCTTTTTCCTTTCTTGTATTATGTGGTGTAATAATAAAGTGTTCTACTAAAGTACGGCCAACTAGCAGCGATACAAAAGGTCGATACTACTGTCGAGTTGACAATACAGGGTGGAATTTTGTAATGCCACCTGGAGGAAAAGTACTCTTAATTAATATTGTAGATAGAAAATTTTTCTCAAAGAAAACATTCCTTTATTTTTGACAAGAAATAGAACTGCATTCAAAGATTTCCAAAAATTTGCTTGCTACACCCGGGAATCGAACCAACTAAAATCTGTTAAAAATTACACCCTGTATTTTGCATCGATCGTTAGGGTTAAGTATAAGGATGAAATCTCTCTAAATCAAATGAAAGGAAAATCACGAAATCTTAAATTATCTTAATTATTTACAGAAAATTGTATGGTATGGTAGTTAATTTTCGAAAAAAAATCGTAACACTATGAATGCAGTTCTCTTTCTTTTCAAAAATAAAGGAATGTTTTCTTTCAGTAAAATTTTCAATCTACAGTATTAAGAGTAATTTCCCTCCAGGTGGCATTACAAAATTCCACCCTGTATATTCTATCTCCCATCTTGTGTATTTGTCGTAATATCTCGTTCTCCTGCCAAAATATGTCAAAGTCACCCATGACATTGGGTTTGTTTCATTTGGTATCGCTTCTCGTTGGCCGTAGTTTATCTATTGTTAAACTATTTTTCCTCAGCCAGATTGCTACATGGGTTAACTGCTTTAACATCCTGCTTTCATTGCTCATAAACTTTCTCATTTGTTAATTCTTTTTTATCAGTTTATAATGTTCATTTTTATTAACATAACTTCTTGCTGTGCTT
The DNA here is from genome assembly GCF_963855985.1 of Ostrinia nubilalis. Classification (NCBI taxonomy): domain Eukaryota; kingdom Metazoa; phylum Arthropoda; class Insecta; order Lepidoptera; family Crambidae; genus Ostrinia; species Ostrinia nubilalis. The sequence continues at coordinate 22,603 of NC_087111.1, read as the reverse complement.
ACCATTGTTGAGACGCTCTGTGCGACTGTCTTTGATCACTAATCACTGGTACTGTTCGTTTTCTTTATTTTTGGGTGCATGTTGTGTGTTCTGTTTATCAATCAAGTTTTGTGTGTATTTGTTTGTCTAAAGTTACTGACTTGTGGTTCGGGGTATTTTGTGTCCTTTCAAAACGTTTGTCATGTATGTGAGTAGCTATTGTTTTGGTAAAAGTCATTTCAGTTCGATATTTTTTGTTTTCACATGTCAATGTCGTTCAGTCTAAACTATTAAAGAAATCATACATACTTAATTACGCGTTAGTAAGATCATCTTTTTCCCCACCATCGAATCGTTGCCCACCCACACCGCCTCGTCAGTAAGCTTGGCATCCAAACGCGCGGTACTGCGGTCCGCTGAGGTCCCCTGTTGCCCGTAGGACGTGGGCCGGCCGTGCGCCGTGGTGGCCGAGTCGCCCTAACGCGCGTCCTGCCCGCAGATCGAGCCGCCGCCCGCCGGTAGTACCGCGCCCAGTAGTACCGCGGCCGCCAGTAGTACCGCGCCGCCGCTGGCCTGCGCCGCGCTGCGACTGGCCGCCGCCGCGCCCGACCCGCGGCATCCTGCGCCGCTCACGCGCACCTAAGCCCGGCGCGAGGGGTCGATCTTGAACGTCCACTAAATTCCTGTACATTCCTGTACGGCTAGCACGAAAAACTTTCGAGTTCAAATCGTTTGCGTACTCGAATCGCCATCAAAAGATTTAGTAAGAAAACTGCAACAGCGCCCTTGTGAACGTGTCGTAAAGTGAACTTAGTATGAGATGTGGTTGCACGAAACTTATTTTGAGTAGAGTTGTCCCGTTATCATTTAATTCAAAGATTAAATATCGAATTTTATCGAGTACGCAAACGATTCGAAGACGAAAGTTGTTCATGCTAGAGGTACTGTATTTTCGAAACGTTGACGTTCTGTCGGGTGCGACCCGTCGACTTTTCGAAGGATCGCTCCGACCCCGTTGTCGATGACCGTTGACAGTCGCTCTTTGACGCGGGCGGTGCACTGTTACTGGTCACCCCGGCTTCGTGTCGGCAAAATTTTACCTCGAATGAAATTGAATAAAATAACAGAAAAAAAATCAGTTTATCGATATAAATTATGACCGTTCAGAATCGACCCCGGGAAACACAGGAGACCAAAAACAGTTATATTTGATAACGCAATCGTGAAATACGACAAGTATTCGATGTGATGTACTCAACGTTGTAATAAAATTTGTACCTACTTTGGAAATATTCATGGTGTCGAACGATCAAAAATTATTCTAGTTTCAATCAAAATGGTATCAAATAAAAACCCTTAACCGTTCGATCTACCGGAACGTTTCCAATGTAGGTCTAAGAAATATTTGATCGATTGACGAGATCGACTTATTGTAAATAAATATCCAGTCGATAAGTTACGTTTGTAAACCTATGTTCATGTTCTGGAAACAAATATTAACGTGACCCTTCGCTGTCTCGCGAAGTATACATATATTACATATTTATTTCATTTGAAACTTTTGTCGAAATAAAATTGTAGCAAAAGTAACAAATCTGAAAATGCAGATACTACTTATTATAGTCTTGAACCATCATCTACTTTAAAGTAACAAAAAGACAACTTACGTAGGTTAAATATTTGTTTTCAGAATATATTCGCTTGTAATGTTATAACGAAATAAGTTTGCATAGCAATTAAAAAGTAAAATATGAAATTTAAATGCGCACGCAACGTGTGCGATAAATAAAATACTTTACTTTCAAAAAGTATAGTGATAAAACGTAATGCTTGCACATTTTGTTCGTTTTTAACCGCATCGTAAATCATGTTCACTTCAGTTCAACCGCAGCCTCCGCTCCTCTCATTGTCAATTATTTAAGACGACGTTACTGCATTTTTGCATCGGAGTTTCCTACAATGATGTTGATAATTTAAAACGATCAATTAAGTACCGTAGAGTGAGTGAGTGTTTGTGTGTCGATGTCGCGAGACCCGCGCCGGCCCCCGCGCGGCCCAGCAATGTCTACTCAGTTTTAGGACACAGCTACAATACAAACGTCTAAAACTGCATTCACATTCTTGGACTCGGTCGCCCGTCGCCGGCGGATCCTCCTGAGTTTCTTATCCCTTATTGTTATTCTAAATTAAGCCTTATTTTATAAAAAAAGAGTTCCTTATTTTTACCTTACCGATGCGCCGGCGAGGCGACCCGCCGCCGGGTGGCGTCCGCTTGTGATATTTTTATTCGTCGTTGTTATATTTTATTGATATATTTTCGAATGTTTTTGGATGCGGGCGCCGCGACGTGTGTGCCGCCGACCGCCGACCGCGCGATAGTTACCACAGTAGTATCTTATAAAAGTGTACGAAGTCACGATTTTAGAGTTGAATATTTATAACTTATTGAAATGAAATAGAACGTACCGGATACGTTTTTATCTTTGAAGTGCACAGATACGGAACAAAGTATGCGCTGTGAAGTCCCAGTGAGCGCGCGGGGAGCCGCCTCGTGCGCCCCGGGACGCGCGGGGCGCGGCCGGGAATCAGTATTTTTGAAATCATATTGTGAAATGAAGAATTGTGAGTGAGTGGTCTGTCGCGGCACAAAATTGAGATTATTTAAATTAGTCCGGTCGGCCCCGCGCTGCGCCGGCGCTATCGAATAATCGCTTTTAGAGTTTCGAGTCTTTTTCGCTGGCACCTCTCGAGAAACTCGCGCCCCTTGAACGATCTATCGTACGGAACGACTCGCTTTCACCGGTGATGCGACGAAAAAGACTCGTGTTGTAGTGTAGCTGCCGAGAACGTGGACACGCGGCGGCGCCCGGCCTAGTGAGACTAGCGCGCCCCGGCGGCCGCGCTCGAGGCGTGTATATTTTCGTAAGGAGACGAGGGCGCCTAGCGTCGGGAGCGATTGTTATATTTGTAAGAATTATGTCGTCAGTTTACTGTCATAATTTCTGTGAATATGTGTTTCGAGAGACAAATGAGCATAATACGAGCCCCGTGAACCACCGCTTAACTTGCCGCATACAGGGTGTCCCGAGATTTGCGAATGAGCGTTCTGTTCAAACTTAGACTCGGCCTCGTGTCAGCGTTTGTTTAGTTGTTGTGCTGCGGAAGGAGCGCGCCTTCCGATTGTAAAATATTATGTTATTGTTTGTGTACATTATTATTATGTAATTGTATTTGTTATATTTATGAGTCGTGCAGTGGATGCGTGGGAGCGAGTTTTAAATCACGAATTTGGATTCCGCCCCCGCGTGTGTCCCCGCGGGCGGCGTAAAATTACGAAGTTAAGTGAGAAATGAAAATAATAATAAACAGTTGGACAATATGCCCTTGTTTTATTTGTCTCAGAGATGGTGTTTATGATGGTGGGCTGAGCTGTGCCAGCGCCCGCCGCGGTTGTGGTTTGATGATTGTCACCTTTTATGAACACATTTTTGTCAGCTTATTGCTAGAACACATCAAACTGATCAAAATCAAATAGTGAGAAATCAGTAAATTAACTTTGACAAAAGAACTACATAATCAATTTTATAAATAAATAGACAGTAGTTTGATAGTATGTTTTTTAAAACATTTACGATATTAAAGGTAAATTCAGATCAGAACTTAAGAAGTCCCTTAATCTCATCAAAAAAAGGGCTAAGGGTCTTCAAACTGAATATACTTTTTGAAATCATTCAAAGAAAATTCTTAAATCATAATCGATTCATTATTTTCGGACGATAAAAACTTAGAGATACAGTCTCATACAGAGTATAACATTATATTGATTTTCAGATTTAAAATGTACAAAATAATGTAGGAAAATTTCTAAGATACATTTCGTGCATACACTCAAACTGCAATGAACAAAACGCAAGTTCTTTCTACAGCGGACTGTAGAAATAATAATAATTCTACCCTCATTATTTATTTTTATAGCTCTTGAATAAAAGTGACGGATCACTTTTATTCAAGAGTTATAAAAATAAATAATGAAGGTAGAATTATTTGTACCCGACATACGGATCGCCTATGCGACGCTCCAGTCAGCACGTGACCAGGGCCGGTGCAACCCGGCTGAAACGTCAGGCGAATAAAAGAGGTAGTGTATCTTATAATTTATTTGAACCTGATCGCGTTTAATTTATATTATCAGCTTTATAACTTTCACGTTTTAAATGTGATAAATAGTGCTGTTAAAATGTAAGTTTCTAAATGCTTTAACTTTTCAATTTCAGGTTTGCCAACCGACGCGTCATCCGCTGCGCCACTGTCGCCGAGCGAGCGGCCGCGGTATTGGTGACTCCTGCTTCCGCAGCGCTGTTAAATCTATGACGGTACGAGTTAATAAATACTTGGTTCTGTTTCTGTGTAAATGTATAAAAAATACTTTGCGTCTTCTGAGGGCTGGGTGTGAGTTTACATCAAACGTGCTTACTAGTGACGACATTTGGTGTAAACTCACACTACGCCCACTAGTTCCGAGAAAGATGATAAAAGAAAGTAAAAAAATGTGAATTGGCTTGACCATTATGTTTAATTGTACATAAGCAGGTAGGGTAACGATTGAATTAACTCAGCTCTGTAACTTTCAGTTCCAGGTTGGTGTGAGCGGAGCATCGCTGCCTGCAGTGGCCGGCTGCTTGCGGCGCGCACACACATCGCTCTGATCCTGAAGTGACTCGCAAGGCGCCTTGTTCAAGGTAATTTGTGTAGTATTGTTATTTTGTAATTTGGCCGTAGGTAACGTTTTAAAAGTAACTGTAACATAAAACAGTTCACTCATCCCTCCTTTGGGTCCATGTCGAGCATTAATGCATTGGCTTCATTCTGAATACAGACTGGTTTAGAAGACAGAAACTTATTCACTTTTGTCAGCTTCTTTTTAATATTCACAGATAATTTTATGTTTTGGTAAAACAAGCCGCTACCAACCGGTCATTATGGAAATCATTGAAGGAGACCTATGTTCAGCTGTGGACGTCCTATGGCTGAAATGATGATGAAGATGATGTAAAAATTTGGTTATTATGTAAAAATCACTTCAGGTAGATTCATGAATATTATATTTAGTTTTGTGAACATACAACCAATGAGTTCTCATATTATAATCTTCGTAATGATATTTGCGATGTGGTATAACGATTAAGATGAACTCGAGTTTATAAAATACATGTATGTACATTCTCAGACACGGTAGGTATCCACTTCCAGCCAATTAACAATGTACTCTATTTTTTTAATTTATAAATAAATAAAAAATATTTTTATAAGCTACACTCAAACTGCGATAGAGGTCCAGTGACGAACGAGTAGTGGTCTGAAAAGGAAAATGTAAAAAATAATATAAAATACTGTGTATTCGCTTGATTTTTTAACCTACCTAAGTACCAGGTAAGGACTGAATTTACTCAGCTCTATATTTATCGGTTCCAGGTCGCTGCGGAGCGTCGTCGCCGGAAGTGGTCGCTGCTGCAGGCAACAGGCAACAAAGGCAACAATAATATCTTTTTGTTATTTTGTCAGACAGGCTATTTTCTAAATAAGAAAGACTGAATGCAACAGAGTTCTATAAATATCTTCATTACGATGTTCGCGGTTTGTAAACGAATTAAATGAAGTTAAATGTGTATCATGTAGATTACAATATCACACACCGTTAAAATCCAGTCACACTAGAATAAATCCAGTCACACTAGAATGTAACTCTATTAAAATATTTTTACATGCGGTCTGCGGCCGGCGACAAACGATAACCGGCGCGTGTGCACCCCCCGCGCGGGGGGAGGGGGGCGCGGGGGGCGGGGGCATGCATCCAGCATGGCGAATTTTCGGGGAAGCTCGCGCGTGCCGCGCACGCGCTCGCGCGCGGTTAGGTTCTGAAACGAACCTAACCGGGTTCCAGAATGTCCCCAGGAACCCAACCGTAATTTTCCCGGGGTTTTTAATTCCCGGGATTTTGAAACCTAACCGGTTTTTGTTAGGTTTCATTAAGTTAGGTTCTGAAACGAACCTAACCGGGTTCCAGAATGTCCCCAGGAACCCAACCGTAATTTTCCCGGGGTTTTTAATTCCCGGGATTTTGAAACCTAACCGGTTTTTGTTAGGTTTCATTAAGTTAGGTTCTGAAACGAACCTAACCGGGTTCCAGAATGTCCCCAGGAACCCAACCGTAATTTTCCCGGGGTTTTTAATTCCCGGGATTTTGAAACCTAACCGGTTTTTGTTAGGTTTCATTAAGTTAGGTTCTGAAACGAACCTAACCGGGTTCCAGAATGTCCCCAGGAACCCAACCGTAATTTTCCCGGGGTTTTTAATTCCCGGGATTTTGAAACCTAACCGGTTTTTGTTAGGTTTCATTAAGTTAGGTTCTGAAACGAACCTAACCGGGTTCCAGAATGTCCCCAGGAACCCAACCGTAATTTTCCCGGGGTTTTTAATTCCCGGGATTTTGAAACCTAACCGGTTTTTGTTAGGTTTCATTAAGTTAGGTTCTGAAACGAACCTAACCGGGTTCCAGAATGTCCCCAGGAACCCAACCGTAATTTTCCCGGGGTTTTTAATTCCCGGGATTTTGAAACCTAACCGGTTTTTGTTAGGTTTCATTAAGTTAGGTTCTGAAACGAACCTAACCGGGTTCCAGAATGTCCCCAGGAACCCAACCGTAATTTTCCCGGGGTTTTTAATTCCCGGGATTTTGAAACCTAACCGGTTTTTGTTAGGTTTCATTAAGTTAGGTTCTGAAACGAACCTAACCGGGTTCCAGAATGTCCCCAGGAACCCAACCGTAATTTTCCCGGGGTTTTTAATTCCCGGGATTTTGAAACCTAACCGGTTTTTGTTAGGTTTCATTAAGTTAGGTTCTGAAACGAACCTAACCGGGTTCCAGAATGTCCCCAGGAACCCAACCGTAATTTTCCCGGGGTTTTTAATTCCCGGGATTTTGAAACCTAACCGGTTTTTGTTAGGTTTCATTAAGTTAGGTTCTGAAACGAACCTAACCGGGTTCCAGAATGTCCCCAGGAACCCAACCGTAATTTTCCCGGGGTTTTTAATTCCCGGGATTTTGAAACCTAACCGGTTTTTGTTAGGTTTCATTAAGTTAGGTTCTGAAACGAACCTAACCGGGTTCCAGAATGTCCCCAGGAACCCAACCGTAATTTTCCCGGGGTTTTTAATTCCCGGGATTTTGAAACCTAACCGGTTTTTGTTAGGTTTCATTAAGTTAGGTTCTGAAACGAACCTAACCGGGTTCCAGAATGTCCCCAGGAACCCAACCGTAATTTTCCCGGGGTTTTTAATTCCCGGGATTTTGAAACCTAACCGGTTTTTGTTAGGTTTCATTAAGTTAGGTTCTGAAACGAACCTAACCGGGTTCCAGAATGTCCCCAGGAACCCAACCGTAATTTTCCCGGGGTTTTTAATTCCCGGGATTTTGAAACCTAACCGGTTTTTGTTAGGTTTCATTAAGTTAGGTTCTGAAACGAACCTAACCGGGTTCCAGAATGTCCCCAGGAACCCAACCGTAATTTTCCCGGGGTTTTTAATTCCCGGGATTTTGAAACCTAACCGGTTTTTGTTAGGTTTCATTAAGTTAGGTTCTGAAACGAACCTAACCGGGTTCCAGAATGTCCCCAGGAACCCAACCGTAATTTTCCCGGGGTTTTTAATTCCCGGGATTTTGAAACCTAACCGGTTTTTGTTAGGTTTCATTAAGTTAGGTTCTGAAACGAACCTAACCGGGTTCCAGAATGTCCCCAGGAACCCAACCGTAATTTTCCCGGGGTTTTTAATTCCCGGGATTTTGAAACCTAACCGGTTTTTGTTAGGTTTCATTAAGTTAGGTTCTGAAACGAACCTAACCGGGTTCCAGAATGTCCCCAGGAACCCAACCGTAATTTTCCCGGGGTTTTTAATTCCCGGGATTTTGAAACCTAACCGGTTTTTGTTAGGTTTCATTAAGTTAGGTTCTGAAACGAACCTAACCGGGTTCCAGAATGTCCCCAGGAACCCAACCGTAATTTTCCCGGGGTTTTTAATTCCCGGGATTTTGAAACCTAACCGGTTTTTGTTAGGTTTCATTAAGTTAGGTTCTGAAACGAACCTAACCGGGTTCCAGAATGTCCCCAGGAACCCAACCGTAATTTTCCCGGGGTTTTTAATTCCCGGGATTTTGAAACCTAACCGGTTTTTGTTAGGTTTCATTAAGTTAGGTTCTGAAACGAACCTAACCGGGTTCCAGAATGTCCCCAGGAACCCAACCGTAATTTTCCCGGGGTTTTTAATTCCCGGGATTTTGAAACCTAACCGGTTTTTGTTAGGTTTCATTAAGTTAGGTTCTGAAACGAACCTAACCGGGTTCCAGAATGTCCCCAGGAACCCAACCGTAATTTTCCCGGGGTTTTTAATTCCCGGGATTTTGAAACCTAACCGGTTTTTGTTAGGTTTCATTAAGTTAGGTTCTGAAACGAACCTAACCGGGTTCCAGAATGTCCCCAGGAACCCAACCGTAATTTTCCCGGGGTTTTTAATTCCCGGGATTTTGAAACCTAACCGGTTTTTGTTAGGTTTCATTAAGTTAGGTTCTGAAACGAACCTAACCGGGTTCCAGAATGTCCCCAGGAACCCAACCGTAATTTTCCCGGGGTTTTTAATTCCCGGGATTTTGAAACCTAACCGGTTTTTGTTAGGTTTCATTAAGTTAGGTTCTGAAACGAACCTAACCGGGTTCCAGAATGTCCCCAGGAACCCAACCGTAATTTTCCCGGGGTTTTTAATTCCCGGGATTTTGAAACCTAACCGGTTTTTGTTAGGTTTCATTAAGTTAGGTTCTGAAACGAACCTAACCGGGTTCCAGAATGTCCCCAGGAACCCAACCGTAATTTTCCCGGGGTTTTTAATTCCCGGGATTTTGAAACCTAACCGGTTTTTGTTAGGTTTCATTAAGTTAGGTTCTGAAACGAACCTAACCGGGTTCCAGAATGTCCCCAGGAACCCAACCGTAATTTTCCCGGGGTTTTTAATTCCCGGGATTTTGAAACCTAACCGGTTTTTGTTAGGTTTCATTAAGTTAGGTTCTGAAACGAACCTAACCGGGTTCCAGAATGTCCCCAGGAACCCAACCGTAATTTTCCCGGGGTTTTTAATTCCCGGGATTTTGAAACCTAACCGGTTTTTGTTAGGTTTCATTAAGTTAGGTTCTGAAACGAACCTAACCGGGTTCCAGAATGTCCCCAGGAACCCAACCGTAATTTTCCCGGGGTTTTTAATTCCCGGGATTTTGAAACCTAACCGGTTTTTGTTAGGTTTCATTAAGTTAGGTTCTGAAACGAACCTAACCGGGTTCCAGAATGTCCCCAGGAACCCAACCGTAATTTTCCCGGGGTTTTTAATTCCCGGGATTTTGAAACCTAACCGGTTTTTGTTAGGTTTCATTAAGTTAGGTTCTGAAACGAACCTAACCGGGTTCCAGAATGTCCCCAGGAACCCAACCGTAATTTTCCCGGGGTTTTTAATTCCCGGGATTTTGAAACCTAACCGGTTTTTGTTAGGTTTCATTAAGTTAGGTTCTGAAACGAACCTAACCGGGTTCCAGAATGTCCCCAGGAACCCAACCGTAATTTTCCCGGGGTTTTTAATTCCCGGGATTTTGAAACCTAACCGGTTTTTGTTAGGTTTCATTAAGTTAGGTTCTGAAACGAACCTAACCGGGTTCCAGAATGTCCCCAGGAACCCAACCGTAATTTTCCCGGGGTTTTTAATTCCCGGGATTTTGAAACCTAACCGGTTTTTGTTAGGTTTCATTAAGTTAGGTTCTGAAACGAACCTAACCGGGTTCCAGAATGTCCCCAGGAACCCAACCGTAATTTTCCCGGGGTTTTTAATTCCCGGGATTTTGAAACCTAACCGGTTTTTGTTAGGTTTCATTAAGTTAGGTTCTGAAACGAACCTAACCGGGTTCCAGAATGTCCCCAGGAACCCAACCGTAATTTTCCCGGGGTTTTTAATTCCCGGGATTTTGAAACCTAACCGGTTTTTGTTAGGTTTCATTAAGTTAGGTTCTGAAACGAACCTAACCGGGTTCCAGAATGTCCCCAGGAACCCAACCGTAATTTTCCCGGGGTTTTTAATTCCCGGGATTTTGAAACCTAACCGGTTTTTGTTAGGTTTCATTAAGTTAGGTTCTGAAACGAACCTAACCGGGTTCCAGAATGTCCCCAGGAACCCAACCGTAATTTTCCCGGGGTTTTTAATTCCCGGGATTTTGAAACCTAACCGGTTTTTGTTAGGTTTCATTAAGTTAGGTTCTGAAACGAACCTAACCGGGTTCCAGAATGTCCCCAGGAACCCAACCGTAATTTTCCCGGGGTTTTTAATTCCCGGGATTTTGAAACCTAACCGGTTTTTGTTAGGTTTCATTAAGTTAGGTTCTGAAACGAACCTAACCGGGTTCCAGAATGTCCCCAGGAACCCAACCGTAATTTTCCCGGGGTTTTTAATTCCCGGGATTTTGAAACCTAACCGGTTTTTGTTAGGTTTCATTAAGTTAGGTTCTGAAACGAACCTAACCGGGTTCCAGAATGTCCCCAGGAACCCAACCGTAATTTTCCCGGGGTTTTTAATTCCCGGGATTTTGAAACCTAACCGGTTTTTGTTAGGTTTCATTAAGTTAGGTTCTGAAACGAACCTAACCGGGTTCCAGAATGTCCCCAGGAACCCAACCGTAATTTTCCCGGGGTTTTTAATTCCCGGGATTTTGAAACCTAACCGGTTTTTGTTAGGTTTCATTAAGTTAGGTTCTGAAACGAACCTAACCGGGTTCCAGAATGTCCCCAGGAACCCAACCGTAATTTTCCCGGGGTTTTTAATTCCCGGGATTTTGAAACCTAACCGGTTTTTGTTAGGTTTCATTAAGTTAGGTTCTGAAACGAACCTAACCGGGTTCCAGAATGTCCCCAGGAACCCAACCGTAATTTTCCCGGGGTTTTTAATTCCCGGGATTTTGAAACCTAACCGGTTTTTGTTAGGTTTCATTAAGTTAGGTTCTGAAACGAACCTAACCGGGTTCCAGAATGTCCCCAGGAACCCAACCGTAATTTTCCCGGGGTTTTTAATTCCCGGGATTTTGAAACCTAACCGGTTTTTGTTAGGTTTCATTAAGTTAGGTTCTGAAACGAACCTAACCGGGTTCCAGAATGTCCCCAGGAACCCAACCGTAATTTTCCCGGGGTTTTTAATTCCCGGGATTTTGAAACCTAACCGGTTTTTGTTAGGTTTCATTAAGTTAGGTTCTGAAACGAACCTAACCGGGTTCCAGAATGTCCCCAGGAACCCAACCGTAATTTTCCCGGGGTTTTTAATTCCCGGGATTTTGAAACCTAACCGGTTTTTGTTAGGTTTCATTAAGTTAGGTTCTGAAACGAACCTAACCGGGTTCCAGAATGTCCCCAGGAACCCAACCGTAATTTTCCCGGGGTTTTTAATTCCCGGGATTTTGAAACCTAACCGGTTTTTGTTAGGTTTCATTAAGTTAGGTTCTGAAACGAACCTAACCGGGTTCCAGAATGTCCCCAGGAACCCAACCGTAATTTTCCCGGGGTTTTTAATTCCCGGGATTTTGAAACCTAACCGGTTTTTGTTAGGTTTCATTAAGTTAGGTTCTGAAACGAACCTAACCGGGTTCCAGAATGTCCCCAGGAACCCAACCGTAATTTTCCCGGGGTTTTTAATTCCCGGGATTTTGAAACCTAACCGGTTTTTGTTAGGTTTCATTAAGTTAGGTTCTGAAACGAACCTAACCGGGTTCCAGAATGTCCCCAGGAACCCAACCGTAATTTTCCCGGGGTTTTTAATTCCCGGGATTTTGAAACCTAACCGGTTTTTGTTAGGTTTCATTAAGTTAGGTTCTGAAACGAACCTAACCGGGTTCCAGAATGTCCCCAGGAACCCAACCGTAATTTTCCCGGGGTTTTTAATTCCCGGGATTTTGAAACCTAACCGGTTTTTGTTAGGTTTCATTAAGTTAGGTTCTGAAACGAACCTAACCGGGTTCCAGAATGTCCCCAGGAACCCAACCGTAATTTTCCCGGGGTTTTTAATTCCCGGGATTTTGAAACCTAACCGGTTTTTGTTAGGTTTCATTAAGTTAGGTTCTGAAACGAACCTAACCGGGTTCCAGAATGTCCCCAGGAACCCAACCGTAATTTTCCCGGGGTTTTTAATTCCCGGGATTTTGAAACCTAACCGGTTTTTGTTAGGTTTCATTAAGTTAGGTTCTGAAACGAACCTAACCGGGTTCCAGAATGTCCCCAGGAACCCAACCGTAATTTTCCCGGGGTTTTTAATTCCCGGGATTTTGAAACCTAACCGGTTTTTGTTAGGTTTCATTAAGTTAGGTTCTGAAACGAACCTAACCGGGTTCCAGAATGTCCCCAGGAACCCAACCGTAATTTTCCCGGGGTTTTTAATTCCCGGGATTTTGAAACCTAACCGGTTTTTGTTAGGTTTCATTAAGTTAGGTTCTGAAACGAACCTAACCGGGTTCCAGAATGTCCCCAGGAACCCAACCGTAATTTTCCCGGGGTTTTTAATTCCCGGGATTTTGAAACCTAACCGGTTTTTGTTAGGTTTCATTAAGTTAGGTTCTGAAACGAACCTAACCGGGTTCCAGAATGTCCCCAGGAACCCAACCGTAATTTTCCCGGGGTTTTTAATTCCCGGGATTTTGAAACCTAACCGGTTTTTGTTAGGTTTCATTAAGTTAGGTTCTGAAACGAACCTAACCGGGTTCCAGAATGTCCCCAGGAACCCAACCGTAATTTTCCCGGGGTTTTTAATTCCCGGGATTTTGAAACCTAACCGGTTTTTGTTAGGTTTCATTAAGTTAGGTTCTGAAACGAACCTAACCGGGTTCCAGAATGTCCCCAGGAACCCAACCGTAATTTTCCCGGGGTTTTTAATTCCCGGGATTTTGAAACCTAACCGGTTTTTGTTAGGTTTCATTAAGTTAGGTTCTGAAACGAACCTAACCGGGTTCCAGAATGTCCCCAGGAACCCAACCGTAATTTTCCCGGGGTTTTTAATTCCCGGGATTTTGAAACCTAACCGGTTTTTGTTAGGTTTCATTAAGTTAGGTTCTGAAACGAACCTAACCGGGTTCCAGAATGTCCCCAGGAACCCAACCGTAATTTTCCCGGGGTTTTTAATTCCCGGGATTTTGAAACCTAACCGGTTTTTGTTAGGTTTCATTAAGTTAGGTTCTGAAACGAACCTAACCGGGTTCCAGAATGTCCCCAGGAACCCAACCGTAATTTTCCCGGGGTTTTTAATTCCCGGGATTTTGAAACCTAACCGGTTTTTGTTAGGTTTCATTAAGTTAGGTTCTGAAACGAACCTAACCGGGTTCCAGAATGTCCCCAGGAACCCAACCGTAATTTTCCCGGGGTTTTTAATTCCCGGGATTTTGAAACCTAACCGGTTTTTGTTAGGTTTCATTAAGTTAGGTTCTGAAACGAACCTAACCGGGTTCCAGAATGTCCCCAGGAACCCAACCGTAATTTTCCCGGGGTTTTTAATTCCCGGGATTTTGAAACCTAACCGGTTTTTGTTAGGTTTCATTAAGTTAGGTTCTGAAACGAACCTAACCGGGTTCCAGAATGTCCCCAGGAACCCAACCGTAATTTTCCCGGGGTTTTTAATTCCCGGGATTTTGAAACCTAACCGGTTTTTGTTAGGTTTCATTAAGTTAGGTTCTGAAACGAACCTAACCGGGTTCCAGAATGTCCCCAGGAACCCAACCGTAATTTTCCCGGGGTTTTTAATTCCCGGGATTTTGAAACCTAACCGGTTTTTGTTAGGTTTCATTAAGTTAGGTTCTGAAACGAACCTAACCGGGTTCCAGAATGTCCCCAGGAACCCAACCGTAATTTTCCCGGGGTTTTTAATTCCCGGGATTTTGAAACCTAACCGGTTTTTGTTAGGTTTCATTAAGTTAGGTTCTGAAACGAACCTAACCGGGTTCCAGAATGTCCCCAGGAACCCAACCGTAATTTTCCCGGGGTTTTTAATTCCCGGGATTTTGAAACCTAACCGGTTTTTGTTAGGTTTCATTAAGTTAGGTTCTGAAACGAACCTAACCGGGTTCCAGAATGTCCCCAGGAACCCAACCGTAATTTTCCCGGGGTTTTTAATTCCCGGGATTTTGAAACCTAACCGGTTTTTGTTAGGTTTCATTAAGTTAGGTTCTGAAACGAACCTAACCGGGTTCCAGAATGTCCCCAGGAACCCAACCGTAATTTTCCCGGGGTTTTTAATTCCCGGGATTTTGAAACCTAACCGGTTTTTGTTAGGTTTCATTAAGTTAGGTTCTGAAACGAACCTAACCGGGTTCCAGAATGTCCCCAGGAACCCAACCGTAATTTTCCCGGGGTTTTTAATTCCCGGGATTTTGAAACCTAACCGGTTTTTGTTAGGTTTCATTAAGTTAGGTTCTGAAACGAACCTAACCGGGTTCCAGAATGTCCCCAGGAACCCAACCGTAATTTTCCCGGGGTTTTTAATTCCCGGGATTTTGAAACCTAACCGGTTTTTGTTAGGTTTCATTAAGTTAGGTTCTGAAACGAACCTAACCGGGTTCCAGAATGTCCCCAGGAACCCAACCGTAATTTTCCCGGGGTTTTTAATTCCCGGGATTTTGAAACCTAACCGGTTTTTGTTAGGTTTCATTAAGTTAGGTTCTGAAACGAACCTAACCGGGTTCCAGAATGTCCCCAGGAACCCAACCGTAATTTTCCCGGGGTTTTTAATTCCCGGGATTTTGAAACCTAACCGGTTTTTGTTAGGTTTCATTAAGTTAGGTTCTGAAACGAACCTAACCGGGTTCCAGAATGTCCCCAGGAACCCAACCGTAATTTTCCCGGGGTTTTTAATTCCCGGGATTTTGAAACCTAACCGGTTTTTGTTAGGTTTCATTAAGTTAGGTTCTGAAACGAACCTAACCGGGTTCCAGAATGTCCCCAGGAACCCAACCGTAATTTTCCCGGGGTTTTTAATTCCCGGGATTTTGAAACCTAACCGGTTTTTGTTAGGTTTCATTAAGTTAGGTTCTGAAACGAACCTAACCGGGTTCCAGAATGTCCCCAGGAACCCAACCGTAATTTTCCCGGGGTTTTTAATTCCCGGGATTTTGAAACCTAACCGGTTTTTGTTAGGTTTCATTAAGTTAGGTTCTGAAACGAACCTAACCGGGTTCCAGAATGTCCCCAGGAACCCAACCGTAATTTTCCCGGGGTTTTTAATTCCCGGGATTTTGAAACCTAACCGGTTTTTGTTAGGTTTCATTAAGTTAGGTTCTGAAACGAACCTAACCGGGTTCCAGAATGTCCCCAGGAACCCAACCGTAATTTTCCCGGGGTTTTTAATTCCCGGGATTTTGAAACCTAACCGGTTTTTGTTAGGTTTCATTAAGTTAGGTTCTGAAACGAACCTAACCGGGTTCCAGAATGTCCCCAGGAACCCAACCGTAATTTTCCCGGGGTTTTTAATTCCCGGGATTTTGAAACCTAACCGGTTTTTGTTAGGTTTCATTAAGTTAGGTTCTGAAACGAACCTAACCGGGTTCCAGAATGTCCCCAGGAACCCAACCGTAATTTTCCCGGGGTTTTTAATTCCCGGGATTTTGAAACCTAACCGGTTTTTGTTAGGTTTCATTAAGTTAGGTTCTGAAACGAACCTAACCGGGTTCCAGAATGTCCCCAGGAACCCAACCGTAATTTTCCCGGGGTTTTTAATTCCCGGGATTTTGAAACCTAACCGGTTTTTGTTAGGTTTCATTAAGTTAGGTTCTGAAACGAACCTAACCGGGTTCCAGAATGTCCCCAGGAACCCAACCGTAATTTTCCCGGGGTTTTTAATTCCCGGGATTTTGAAACCTAACCGGTTTTTGTTAGGTTTCATTAAGTTAGGTTCTGAAACGAACCTAACCGGGTTCCAGAATGTCCCCAGGAACCCAACCGTAATTTTCCCGGGGTTTTTAATTCCCGGGATTTTGAAACCTAACCGGTTTTTGTTAGGTTTCATTAAGTTAGGTTCTGAAACGAACCTAACCGGGTTCCAGAATGTCCCCAGGAACCCAACCGTAATTTTCCCGGGGTTTTTAATTCCCGGGATTTTGAAACCTAACCGGTTTTTGTTAGGTTTCATTAAGTTAGGTTCTGAAACGAACCTAACCGGGTTCCAGAATGTCCCCAGGAACCCAACCGTAATTTTCCCGGGGTTTTTAATTCCCGGGATTTTGAAACCTAACCGGTTTTTGTTAGGTTTCATTAAGTTAGGTTCTGAAACGAACCTAACCGGGTTCCAGAATGTCCCCAGGAACCCAACCGTAATTTTCCCGGGGTTTTTAATTCCCGGGATTTTGAAACCTAACCGGTTTTTGTTAGGTTTCATTAAGTTAGGTTCTGAAACGAACCTAACCGGGTTCCAGAATGTCCCCAGGAACCCAACCGTAATTTTCCCGGGGTTTTTAATTCCCGGGATTTTGAAACCTAACCGGTTTTTGTTAGGTTTCATTAAGTTAGGTTCTGAAACGAACCTAACCGGGTTCCAGAATGTCCCCAGGAACCCAACCGTAATTTTCCCGGGGTTTTTAATTCCCGGGATTTTGAAACCTAACCGGTTTTTGTTAGGTTTCATTAAGTTAGGTTCTGAAACGAACCTAACCGGGTTCCAGAATGTCCCCAGGAACCCAACCGTAATTTTCCCGGGGTTTTTAATTCCCGGGATTTTGAAACCTAACCGGTTTTTGTTAGGTTTCATTAAGTTAGGTTCTGAAACGAACCTAACCGGGTTCCAGAATGTCCCCAGGAACCCAACCGTAATTTTCCCGGGGTTTTTAATTCCCGGGATTTTGAAACCTAACCGGTTTTTGTTAGGTTTCATTAAGTTAGGTTCTGAAACGAACCTAACCGGGTTCCAGAATGTCCCCAGGAACCCAACCGTAATTTTCCCGGGGTTTTTAATTCCCGGGATTTTGAAACCTAACCGGTTTTTGTTAGGTTTCATTAAGTTAGGTTCTGAAACGAACCTAACCGGGTTCCAGAATGTCCCCAGGAACCCAACCGTAATTTTCCCGGGGTTTTTAATTCCCGGGATTTTGAAACCTAACCGGTTTTTGTTAGGTTTCATTAAGTTAGGTTCTGAAACGAACCTAACCGGGTTCCAGAATGTCCCCAGGAACCCAACCGTAATTTTCCCGGGGTTTTTAATTCCCGGGATTTTGAAACCTAACCGGTTTTTGTTAGGTTTCATTAAGTTAGGTTCTGAAACGAACCTAACCGGGTTCCAGAATGTCCCCAGGAACCCAACCGTAATTTTCCCGGGGTTTTTAATTCCCGGGATTTTGAAACCTAACCGGTTTTTGTTAGGTTTCATTAAGTTAGGTTCTGAAACGAACCTAACCGGGTTCCAGAATGTCCCCAGGAACCCAACCGTAATTTTCCCGGGGTTTTTAATTCCCGGGATTTTGAAACCTAACCGGTTTTTGTTAGGTTTCATTAAGTTAGGTTCTGAAACGAACCTAACCGGGTTCC